>NC_056743.1:1117031938-1117115052 GCF_019279795.1 Protopterus annectens
GCTTACCAAAGCCGAAGCCCCGAGAGGGAGAGCGGGGTCGGACAGGGGTCCGATGCCACTAGCCCCCTCGGAGCAGACAGTGGAAACCCGATGACCGGATCCCTCCAAGGAAGTCCTCAAGGAGGAGATCGGAGCCGCGGACGACGGAGCCGAAGGATGTATCGGCTCCGGCATCGAAACAGTCGCTGTCCCGAGAAGCTCCGGCTCCGAACTCTGGTGTGGAGTCGGAGGAGGAAGTTCAAGGGGTAAGGCTATAGCCGAAGTCTGTTGAGACGGGCTATGGAGCATTTGGGCCAATGCCTGAGACTTCAACAGCCTGCTTACCACCCTCTCTAAGTCGTGGTCAGACAGCCTGGAAGATCTCGAAGATCGGCTCCGATGGCTCCGCTCCAACAAAAGAGGAGACCCCAGAGCCGAATGGATACTCAGTATCGAAGGGGACCGAGATCTCTTTCGGGTCGAAGCCATCGGAGCCGAAGTCCCCTGAACTCCAGATGGAGCCGAAGGTTTCGGCTCCGATGCTGGATAAAGTGTCGGCTCCAGCCAGAGCCGACAAGGCCACAGTAGAGAAGGTATCGGAGCCAGCCGGCGCCGACCCTACTACTTTAACAGTAGATGCATCGGTTCCAGCCGGAGCCGATCTCAGCTCCGACGGAGCCGAAGCCACCGGAGGAGGCTTGGATACTGAAGCCTGAGCCTTCGGTGGTTTAGAAGGTTTCCCAGACCCTGCTTTAGAGGGAGAACCTTCTGGCTTAAGTAAGCCTCGGAGGATAAGTTTATTCCTCCTTTCCTGCAGGACTCTCTGGCTAAAAACGTGACACAAAGCACAGGAGTCCTGCAGGTGCAAAGGCCCCAGGCAGTACACACAAGAAGTGTGACCGTCTGTCAGAGACATTTTCTGACAGCACTGGTCACACTTCTTAAAGCCTGAGACCTTGCCTTCCCTAGGCATATCCTAGGAGGAAGTAACACACACAAACCCCAACAAACACACAAAATTAATCCCCTACACACAACACACAGGAAGGGATTAACCAATAGGGTTTTAGGCCTAACTGAAAACTTTATACTAAAGGTTATAAAATAGGGTTATAAAGTTTGAAAGGAAGGGAATAGGGAAGGCTGTAATATACTACAGACTATACTAAGACTAAAAGGGGAAAATAAATTCCTAACTAAGCTTTTTCTGATTTTACCAGAAAATCACTTACCTCAGCTGGCAAAGGAGACCTCTTTCGCTAAGCGGCAAACGAGATCTGAGGTAGTCCCGCCTTGCATCATGGGATATAGGGTTGCCTCGAGCTGGTAAAAGGAGTTCTCAAGCTAAGAAAGTGCCGAGTCGGAGCCGAGGATCGGCTCCGAACCCATCCAGCAAGAATGAAGGCGAGATTGACAACTTAACATTACAGCTCGTGGTGGGTCTCAATGTAGAGAAAGAATATGGTAGAATAAACTGGGATTTTATGAGCAGGGCAATGTATTTGCATTTCCTGAAACAATAAGGTTACTTCAAAGGATACATGAGGGATCGGAAGAAAAAATCAAAGTGGGAGGGTTCCTCTCATAAGCTGTATTGGAACAGAACCACGCATGGGTGTCCTCCTTTGTTATTTGTGTTATATTTAGAACCACTGAAAGAAAATAAGGCACTCAAATTTAAAGATACAACTGGGATGGTGTCCAAGAAAAGCTGGCTTTACTTGCAGATATACTTTGTACCTGTTGAAACTAAAAGACATGTCAGTACTATGGAACATTACGAGATTGTTACAGGTTTGAGAAATAAAGTTAATGAAGATAAGACTATTGCTGTAAACTATGTACCCACACAATGCCCATTTTAGGAGACAGGTATTAAAAAGTGATTCTGTTACGATAGCTATGGATATGTGGGAAGAGACTAAACAAAAGAGAATACAAAAACTGAGAAACTGGAAGCTCTTGCCTATGGATATGGATAGCAATAGACCGTCAACATTCTTAGTCCCTTTAGTTTTATACACAGGTCAGATATATTTTTTTCAACAAAATGAGAAACTGTAGACAGTTAACTGATAAAGAGCTGAAGAATTTTATTTGGGAGGGGAAAGAATCAAGTGGGATAAGTTGATCCTCCCAAAAGAACAAGGAAGTTTTGGATTACTTGATTTGAAGGGATATTTTAGATTTCCACAGTCAAAGCTCTTAAACCAGATATGCAGAAAAAAAGAAGTTATGTACTCACCATAACGTTCCCTGTGTGTTTGTCCATCTTCACTTTTATTCTTACCAGGATGGGTTCGGATCCAATCCTCTGATCCGACTCGGCCTTATACACAACCTCGAGGTCTTCCACTAGCTCGTGGCTAAGCCCTATCCCAGCATGCCCCAGGAACGTCCCTCAGATCTTGTTTGCAGTTAGAGTAATAAGAAAAAAATACTTTTATAATATCTCAGAGTGCAGTCAAGAAGGTCAGAGAACAATGTCCCATTGTAGCAACTCAGTCTTCCAGGAGTAAACTGGCAGGGGGAAAGGAGGGTGGGATTTAAGAATGAAGGCGAAGATGGACAACAGACATGGGACGTTATGGTGAATACACAACGTCTTTATGTGTTGTTGTCTGAACTCACCTTCATTCTTACCAGGATGGGACAGCGTCCCTAGCACCATCTTTCTTGGGTGGCTCAAAGGAGAATATTCTTCAGAATCGTGGACCCAAAAGTAAGAGGCCCTGTTCCTGGAGGCCAAATCGACTTTGTAATGAGTGATGAAGGTATGCGGTTTTGGTCATGTTACTGCAGCACAAATAGTATCAATTGGTAATCTAGCTAGAAAGGCGGAGGAGGTGGCAATGGCTCTTGCAGAGTAGGCTTTAACCTTTGGAGGAAGATCTCTATTCTGGAGATTTATAGATGTAGGTTCTGCAATCTGAAAGCCATTTTGAGTGTGTCACTTAAGAAAGTGAGGTACATTTCTTAGAGTCTGAGAAAGATACAAAAAGCTGGTCAGATTTTCTGAAGTTTAGTCCTGTGTAAATAGAAGCATAATTGCCTTTGCACATCTAACTGATGCAACATGTATTCTGCCTTATTCTCATAATTTGGATAAAATATGGGAAGATCTACATATTGGCTCAAATTACATTCTGAACAAACTTTTGGCAAAAACAGAAGGATTAGTTCTTAAAAGATACCCTATCCTTGTGGAAAACCAAGAAGGGGAGCCTTACTGACAAGGCTTGCAGCTCTGGCACCCTAGTGGCAGAGGTTATAGCTATCACCAGAACAGTTTTCCATGTCAAAGACTTGAGTTTGCAAGATGATGGCTCAAAAGGGGGGAAAAGTAAACAGGTATTAGATTAGGGATTTCCATTTTAAAGCAGTTATTAGACATTAGACAGGCTAAAGGGAAACATAGAAATTGTGTTTCATTTATGCATAAAAGACAGTTAAAGCAGAAAGAATCACCTTGCTGGTCAACAGTTTATTAGAAAGGTAAGATGAGCATAAAAAGCAGAGCTCCACGTGGTCCTGCAGAGGGGTCCTGGCAACAGAGAACTGAAAGAAGCGACCACTTCCCTGATTTAAGTACTTTTTGGCTTTTTTATCTGCATTGTCCTCTCTGGCTTTCATTTAATAAGATACAACTGTTTTTGTGTTTTTCTGCTGTATTCTAAAGTATCTGCACTTAAAAGTAGCATTTTGGTCGACTCTGGTCGAATATTACTGTTTTTTTTGCTAATTTAATTGCTGAGGCTGCTCACTAAAGTGTGCTAGCCTGTGTTAATCGATTTTACTGTTTGCCTAACTGCATTTCTGTGTTCTTTCCTAAAAAAACTAAAAACAAAAAAAAATACTCCTTGTTTTCCCGCCTTTGCTCGACTAGTTAAGACCAGTATACAGGCTTTGCTGTATTCTGGGCTGTGTGTAGTTCCTGTGTTGGCCATTGCCTTACTTGGATAGAAGGAAGTTTCTGAGCTCACCAGTGGGAGTGGGGAGCCTTGAGCAGCCTATCTGTCCCTGGGGGAAGTGATCTCAGCACTTGAGCTGTAATTCATTGGTTGCCTTGGACCATTTCTAGCTCTTTTCAAGTTCCCTGTATAAAAATCCGCCTCAGGGCGTTTTTTTTTTGGCTATATACCCAAGCAGAGCTCCACGTGGTCCTGCAGAGGGGTCCTGGCAATAGAGAACTGAAAGAAGCGACCACTTTCCTGATTCAAGTACTTTTTGGCTTTTTTATCTGCATTGTCCTCTCTGGCTTTCATTTAATAAGATACAACTGTTTTTGTGTTTTTCTGCTGTATTCTAAAGTATCTGCACTTAAAAGTAGCATTTTGGTCGACTCTGGTCGAATATTACTGTTTTTTTGCTAATTTAATTGCTGAGGCTGCTCACTAAAGTGTGCTAGCCTGTGTTAATCGATTTTACTGTTTGCCTAACTGCATTTCTGTGTTCTTTCCTAAAAAACTAAAACAAAAAAATACTCCTTGTTTTCCGCCTTTGCTCGACTAGTTAAGACCAGTATACAGGCTTTGCTGTATTCTGGGCTGTGTGTAGTTCCTGTGTTGGCCATTGCCTTACTTGGATAGAAGGAAGTTTCTGAGCTCACCAGTGGGAGTGGGGAGCCTTGAGCAGCCTATCTGTCCCTGGGGAAGTGATCTCAGCACTTGAGCTGTAATTCATTGGTTGCCTTGGACCATTTCTAGCTCTTTTCAAGTTCCCTGTATAAAAATCCGCCTCAGGCGTTTTTGCATGATCGGCCTAGCAACAGCGGTTATACAGGTGTAAACTATTCTATACAGGTTTTAACTTTTTCTGGCTCCGCCAAGTCTGCTCTTCAATTTTTCCCTTAGAAGCTCTACTCAGTCTATTTAGTTGTATATATTAGCACTTGTTTTCGGAACTTCTATCCTTAGCAAGCACTCATAATAAAACCAAGCACTCTTACCCTAAAGTAAGCACCACAGGCATCCACTACCCCTGTGAATACCCACTTCCCTTAAAGGCACAACACTCCTTATAATATTCTAGTATGTCGAGTGGTAGACCACTAGCATCCTCTCTTGTTCAGCTGGTTAATCTGGGAATCTTAAGACAATGTTACAATTGTCTCATGTACACAGACAACCCTCTCCTCCTTCCTACTAACACATATACTTGTGAGAGATGCAACTATATAGCCAGACTGGAGGCTGAACTCTCTCAACTCAGGACTGGCAAGACCAGTCAGGAGGAGATGGTACCCACACCCAAAGCAAAACCAGTCACACATATAACCACCACTAATGCAAACCAAACACATAAAAACACAAAGACATACTCGGAGGCTCTTGTAAAAAACTTACCAAAACAACAGAGGCCTCCAAAGCAGACACCCAGAAATACACCCCCACAAAACACAACACCTACAACACATACCTCAAGCAACAGGTGTGTCACACAATCACAGCCCCTAAGGCAAAATACTATGCCAGAGACATTAGTAATAGGTGACTCTATAGTCAGACACACCGATGTTCCACTTACCAGGCTGAATAAGGAGAGGGTAACGGTGAGCTGCCTATCGGGGGCTAGGATCCGCCACATTACACACGCACTCAAGTCACTCCAAAGCAAGTACAAGTATGATTCAGTCATTGTCCATGCGGGTGTGAATGACCTGAGACGTACCTCCCTGGACTACATGAAAAGAGACATTGAGGAGCTCTCCGATTATGTAGCCCAGACTGGTATGACCCTGACCCTGAGCAGCATCCTGCCTTCGCCAAGAATGATGCCTCAGTACAAAGACAAAATGATCAGTTTTAACAATTGGCTTAATCACTGGTGTCATTCTAGGGGGATCCAATGTCTGTCAGCCTGGGATGATATGCTGGACAAGCCACGTTGCTTCACAAGGGATGGCTTGCACCTGTCACCACTGGGCTTCCGGATACTGGCCAAGGCTCTTGCCACCCCCATTGTGCCTTTTTTAGGCAATGTTCAAAGGACAAATCAACCTCCATAAAAAATAAAAATGGAAAAAAACTAAGGGTAATGCTGCTCAACGCCAGAAGTTTAAATCTCAAGATGCAGGCACTCGAAGCACTTCTCAGTATGGAGAACATCGATGTCTGTGCAGTAACCGAAACCTGGTTTAAGGCTCCTGTGAGCACTCCAGCGCTACCAGGCTATACCTCATATCATGCGTTTCGACCTCAAGTTCCAGGCCGAACCACAAAGGGAGGGGGAGTGTCCATTTTCATAAAGGACACCTACACCTCTCGGTTGGTGGCTACCCATGAAGCATCAGAAACCATACAAGTTTTACTCACCATAGGCAAAACTGCCATACAACTGGTCGCATGTTATAGAACTCCTCCCAATCCCAGGAATCCCATCAAGCATTCCTGAAAACACTAGAGGATATGAATGTCACACCAAACACCATCATATTGGGTGACTTCAACTACCCCAACATAGACTGGGCCCACTATTCTAGCCCTAACACCCTAGCCCAAAGATTCCTGGAATTCATAAACTCAAATGCTATGGAGCAACTGGTCACTTCTCCTACGAGGAGAGATAATATACTTGACCTGATTATCACAAACATGGGGTCCAAATGCTCCGCACCGGATATAAACTCCTCACTGGTAAGATCTGACCATAAACTGATCACGTTGGATGTACATATCCCACCCCCCCCCCCCCCAGAACAAAAGACTACAGTGAAAAACTTTTCAAAAGCTGACTTTGTGCTCCTCAAGTCAGAAATTATATCCTTTAAGCCTACTGGGTTAATGGAAATCACATCCCAAAATGCTGAATCCTTCGCAAAAGCCTTCTACGGACATCTCCAAGAATGCATGGATCAAGCAATCCCAACTAAAACCAAGACCCTCTCCACCAAGGAAAACGCCGGTTTGGTGGACCCGCTATAAACAAACTGTACAAAAAGAAGGAAGCTACTGCAGGACAAAGCCAAATCCCACAAGGGAAAGGCTTCCTGATCAGCACAAGTAAAAACTACGCTCTCTCATAAAAACATCTAAAGCAAACTTTGAGAAAAGATTGCCAAGGATACCAAAGACAATCACAAAGCCTTCTTCAATTATGTCAGAACCTTGGGAGGAAATTCTCAGATATGCTCTGAGCTAGTACACAATGACAAAAATTCACTGACCCTACTGACATTGCCAACATTCTGGCAGATAGGTTCAGTGCAAATTTCTCCCTCCCTCACCCCTAAAGATGAAGTAACTATCCCTGCTGAATGTAACCTACCTGTCATCACAGACACACAGGTGAAATCAGCACTCAACAAGGCAAAAAACAGCATCTATGGGACCCGATGGTATCCCGGTTGCGTGTTACGTGAACTCCAAGATGAACTAAACCCGCCCCTAAGAACTCTATTCAATCTTAGCCTCACTACAGGATATGTACCTGAACACTGGAGCACAGCAACAGTGGTCCCACTCCACAAAGGGGGAAATTCTACTGACCCAGGTAACTACCCCATAAGTTTGACCAGCCTGATCTGCAAGGCTATGGAAAGAATCATCATGGAACTCATAAATGGCGACATTGGGGATCTGCAGACCCTTGATCCCACACAGTTCGGTTTTGTAAAAGGCAGATCCTGCCTCTTAAACCTGGTTGACTTCTTTGAGACAGTCACTAGTGCCATCGATGAGGGCAAGGCTGTCCACACTGCCTATTTGGACTTGGCTAAGGCCTTTGACACAATACCACACTCTGGCATCATTGACAAGCTCAGCAGCCTAAATGTAAATCCATATGTCACAAGATGGGTAGCAAACTGGATAAAAAACAGAACCCATAAGGTTAAAATTGCTGGAGCCATGTCAGACTCAAAACCCGTCACAAGTGGTGTCCCACAGGGCTCAGTCTTGGGTCCACTCCTATTCGGCATTTATTTCTCAGATGTGAAAGCAAATATGGAAGGATTATGGCTGACAAAGTTTGCAGATGACTGCAAACTGGGTGCCATAGTGGATTCACCTGCCGACACACACATCCTACAGAAAGGTCTCACTGAAACGGACAACTGGTGCCGGAATCATGGCCTCAAACTTAACGCCAAAAAATGTATAGTCATCCCCTTTGGGAAAAACAAAGTACCCACAAACTATCATGTAGACAATAACCCACTGAATACGGAAGATGTAATCAGAGACCTGGGGACAAGTCGATAGTGACCTCTCCTTTGACAACCATGTTGCCAAAGTGGTCAGAAAGACATTCTACCTTGCCCATCTCATCATGAAGGGATTCTCATCCAGATCAAAGGAGGTCATTGTACCTCTATATTCCTCCCTTGTCAGGCCCATGATTGAATATAATGCTCCATTTGGGATGCATCTCACCCGGCACATGCAACAACTGGAAAGACCCCAGAAGTACCTCACCAAGAGGATCATAGGTCTAAAACATGTGCCTTATCCAGCTAGATTAAAGAAACTCCAGCTCTATTCAGTAGCATACCGCCTGCTCAGAGGTGATTTGTGCCTAACATACAGGGCCATGTCCAACCAGGAATTGATGGACATGCTCCATCTCAAAAAATCCAAATCCACCAGAACCACACGAGCTAAAGATTTCAACCTCTGCACAAATATGAATAGGACATGCTGGAGGGATAGATTCATAACACAGAGGTTACCCATACTCTGGAACAAAATCCCAGTTCATGTGAGACAGAGCCCTTCATTGGCACTGTTCAAGAAAAATCTCGATGCATGGATGGGAGATCGCAAGTTTACCCCGGGAGTGACCTCAGTGTCACTACTAGACAGAGGTATAGTTTACTAAATAATGGGGTCCCACATGTGTCACTACTAGAGAGGCGCAACTATATAGTATGGGGTGGCGTAAAGCCACATCACTGTTGGCTAGGCTTATAAATGCCCCCGGGCAGATAGCCTAGTACACTACTATGAAACTATGAAACTGTAAGTGTGCAGACAGAATGTTCTTACCTCAAGGGAAAGATACAATCTTGCCAGTTACAGAATGGTCTTTAACAAAATGTTAAATTAAAGCCAAGCCTGCGAACCAAAGCTAAGAGGGCGTGCAGAGCAACACAGGGTTTTGGCATTATTAAATATACTTCAGATACAGTTAGGGAAGTCAGTTAAGGTTAGTGAGTTCATTTGACCAGTTACTTCAGACAAGATTACAGACACTCGAGCCTGGGTACAGAAGACAGGTCAGATAAAAACTATATTAGTTTACATTGTTCAGGACAATCAGAATATGACGTGCAGTAACTTTGAACATTAATTGTTTATCAGCACTGTTAATGAAGACAGTATTTGGATATTGTGAACATCTAATAAAGCCTTAATAAATGAACTACAGTGTTTTGGAGAATTAATTCTGAAAAGTACAAAACGCTTGGTCCATAAAGGAAAGACTGCACCTGTTCAGCATGAGTTTGGATAATTAACAGATAAAGACTTTCATTCTCAGTCTCATTACAGTGTTCCCAGTTAATTACGGTATTGTACAGTATTATCAATTTTTTACAATGGGATAGGACCAAGTTTAAGTCTCATGGTGCGGGGGGCTCTGACAGGAGGTTGAAGAGTACCTTTTAGAAACAGTTACACAGTCTACGAGACATTACGTTGAGACCGGATTCAGCGATATGGAAATTAGAAACAGTTGCTAGTTGAACTTTATGGCAGCTGTAGCCACACCCTCATCGAATAACCTTGCTAGTAACTCTAGAATGGAAGTGATTGGTGCAGTAAAGGGATCAATATGGTTCTGAGAAGCCCATAAAAAGAATCTTTTCCATTTCCTTCTGTATGTCTTTTTTGGGTACTTGTGTATTATCACAACCAGATTTTCGCGATAATAATACTGGTTACTTCCAAATGTTTAAAAGTGACCCTTAATGTAGTGAAAATGGCATACAAACCATTTTGTTTCAAAGTGAAGGCTGGCTTATGCAAGGTTATCAATACAAGCAAAGTAATGTAGCTACTTATGTATGCCCTTTATTGGCAGCATGTCATGCTGTTTTGTGTAACTGCTCCTCTGTGTGAAGCACGCTCCCCAGCAAAAACACTGTTTTGAAGCCCTCCTGACTACAATCGTTGACAACTTCTCCCCACATACAATTAAAAAAACAGTGAATGAGCCATGCACAGCTTTCCAGCCATAAAACATGCTGAAATCACTGAAGTACCTCCTGGCTTTGTGCAAATATGCCACAATTACAACACAAAGCCAAAAGTACAGTTGAGTACACTTACCATAAATGTAGATGTTAAGAGTGTATTCACAGTCATTACCATTTGGGTAATCTGCTGGCAGGTTGCCCTCAGTCGGCCTGAATTCCAAAGTCTTGGGTCCTGCATCGGTTGCTGTCTTCTCTTCCAGGACATCAGGTCGTCAGGGGTATAAAACATGCAGCCGACGCCATTTTCTTTAGTTTTTCTTGCCCCCCAATGTCAGGTGCCCCCAAAAATGTTAGCAATATTATATATATATATATATATATATATATATATATATATATATATATATATATATATATATATATATAAATAAATACATGCATCAATATAAACTTTACCTTCATCTACAAGCAAATACACCACATAGATTGTAGAAGATAGTGAAGGAAAGATAAACTTCAGAATGACAGGGGGATGGCGGAAAGGTAATCTGGACTGCAACAGTGAATACACTCGAACATCTACATTTATGGTAAGTGTACACAACTGTACTATGTTCTTTGTGTTTCACTGTTGCAATCATTACATTTGGATAGAATCCCAAAGCTATGGTTGGGAGGATGGAGCTAAACAGCATTAGGTGTGGCTATAAGGCCCTGCAGCACTACAGTGGTGAAGCCTGCCCTGGACTTAGAGTAGAGAGACAAATGGTAATGCTTAGTAAAGGTGTGAACAGAACTCCAAGTAGCAGCCTCTAGAATGTCTTTGGTTGGTACTCCAGTGAGAAAGGCAGCTGAAGTAGCTGCAGCTCTGGTGGAATGAGACCTAATGTCCTTGGGCACAGGTTTACCATGGTGTAAGTGGCAGAAACGGATGCAGTGGCTCATCCACTTTGAAACCGTCTGCTTTGAAATAGCCTTTCCTTCTGATCCTGCAGCATACGACATTAGTAAATACTCAGTTTTTCTTAGATCTTTAGTCCTGCTCAAGTAGAATCTTAGCTGTCTGCGAACATCCAAGGAATGCAAAATTCTCTCCCCTTTGTTCTGCGGATTTGGGTAAAAAGTTGGCAGATGAATTGTTTGGTTAAGAGCCACACTGGAAACCACCTTAGGCATAAAAGTAGGATTTGTCCTCAGACACCCTTGTCCGGGTAAAATATGATAAAAGGCTCTACAGCCATGATGACCTGTAGCTCTGAAACTCTTCTTGCTGAAGTAATTGCTAGTAGCAGAGCTGTTTTAGTAAAGGATGGGAAAAGATTGGTGGCTCTGTGTTGTAATGAGCCAAAACGGCAAAGGCATGGATTTTGATTGAGGAGAAAGATAGGCCTTTGTCAAGGATCTCAGTTAAGTATTGTAATATCTGAGAAATATTTGGTTCTGCTGTATCAGTTCCTTGTGCTTGATTCCAAGCCCAGAATATCTTCCATTTATCAGCATAATAATTTCTAGTACTAGGCCTTCTGGCTTCCAAAATAACATTCATCACAGCTTTACTGAGAGGTGTTAGTTGTATGATTACCTGATTAGCCATGCTGTCAGGTTTAGAGTCTGTAGTTGATTGTGCAGGATCGGATTGTTTTGCTGGGACAGTAGTTGTGGTGTTTGAGGCAAGGTCCAAGCTGGGTATTGAGACAAGTTCCTTAGGATTGGGTACCAGTATTGGCGGGGCCAGTCCAGGGCAATTAATATCCTCTTTGGCTTCTCTTGTCTGACTTTTAGGAGGACCTTTGGTAGAAGAGGCAGAGGAGGAAAGGCGTAAACTGATAGGTTTTTCCACCTGAAGGACAGGGCGTCCACTTTCCATGCTCGTCTGTGATAAGAACTTGTGCAGAATCTTTTCAATTGATAATTTTGAGGAGAGGCAACTAGATCCATGTCTGGGCTCCCCCATTTCTCTGTTATCATGCTGAAGACTTGTGGATTTAGTTTCCACTCGTGAGGATCCATAAGGTTTCTGTTTAAATTGTCTGCCAGAGTGTTTTGTTTTCCTGGCAGGAATTGAGCTTGAAGATGCATTTGGTAGGCCAAAGCTATGTCCCACAGTGCCATGGCTAATCTGCAAAGGGGGTATGAGTGCGTGCCCCCTTGCTTGTTTATATACTACATGACTGTGGTGTTGTGTTGTCCTTCTTTATCAGTAGTTGTCCTGGATGAAGTAAGTCCTTGAAGGCTGTTAGGGCATTCTGAACGGCTAGCATCTCTTTCTGGTTGATATGTACATGCATTTGGTTTGGTGCCCATATGCCCTGAATGCATCTTCCTGCCATGTGGGTCCCCCAGTCATAATCTGATGAGTCTGTTAAGGTTTGTCTGGCAGGGGGTAGAGTGAAGGGCCGTCCCATGTTTTGGTGACAGGCCTTTGCCCACCATAGAAACTCCTGTTGCAGGCAGGGAATGAGAGGAATCATTGTTTTCAGATTGTGTGAATGTTGACTCCATAAACTTTTTAGGTACCACTGAAGTTTCGTCATATGCAGTCTTTCATATGGAATTAGTTGGATGCAGGATGCCATGAAGCCCATAGCCTGCAGAATTTGTCTTGCAGAAGACTGGGTTTTTGTTGCCATCAGTTTGAAGTAAGTAGTCAGTTGCCTTTGTTTGTCTGGCGATAAGCCATCTGGGCAGTTGTATTCAAGCTTGCACCCAGGAATGTTATTTTTTGAGAGGGTACCAGTTGTGATCTCTTTTCGTTCGTAGTGTAACCTAGGCATGTTAGAAGCCTTTTCACAAACGCCAGGTATCGAAGAAGAGCGTCCTTGTTCTCTGCTTGAATGAGAGAGTCGTCCAAGTAAGGATATATTTGTATACTTCTTTGTCTGCAAAATGCAATTACTGGTGCCAGGTGTTAGATATCAAATATGCTGAAAGAAAAAGCTTGCTTAAATGCAGAAACAGAGTTTAGTAATATGTGATCAGCAACCATACTAAATGACTGTGGCTTAAAAAAATAAGGAACTTGCTTATGAGTGTATTACACACACACATCAAGAAAGCTGAACTTCTTACAGACATGACAAGAATGTAATCTGCTTTCACTGGACAACAGGACATGCTTTTCTAAGAAAGTTTAAAAATGTGCTTTTCTAATCCACAAGGCATTTTCTTGAAGACAGTTTACTTATCAGCATTTAAGACAGTTTACTTATCAGCATTTACAGAATCCACAAGGCATTTTCTTGAAGACAGTTTACTTATCATCATTTGGACAAGAACAGATGCGTTAGCATTTGCGTCATCAAGGCAGTATCTTTCCAAAACCTAGAGGGTGTGTGTTTAACTAAAATATGTATAAAAAGTCTGTATTAAATCTAGTTGTTAGGGGTATGGTAGGGACACATTTGGTGTTCTGAGGTAAATGTTATATCTCTCACATCATCTGTACTATATGAGAAGTAAAGTTGGAACAGTACTTTTAAACTGCAACATTTGTCCGGTTTGGTTTATTATAAAAGTTATTGGTTACTGCTCTTAAAGTCAGATGCTGTATCAGTGTATATTCTGCAAGTTTCTGTATGCAACAGACTGTGAATGCAATTATAACCAGACTTTGATTCCAGCCAGCAAGACTGAGTGTCTTAAGAAGACTTCAAATCCCACAGCAGCAAGAGCAAGCAGTAAGAAGCAGTAAGCAGAGAGACCTCAATATATTTTTTCAATGGCGAGCCAGGCAGGAGTCGAACCTACAGAGTTTTCAATATATTTTTTCAATGGCGAGGCAGCTGAGTGACTAGCACCATATAATTTTTTCAATGGCAAGCTAGCCTGCATCTGAACCTACACTCTGCATTCAAACACAGGGGGAGTGATGGTAAGCCCTGCAGAGGGTTACTTCAGTTAAACTGCAGTAACTAACATTTGTACGTATGTGTCAATTCTGAAGAGAAGTATTCCAGTTTATGCAGCTTGCAGTAGTAAAGTTTTTTAGACGTCTACATCCGGAGTGAGACAGAAGTTCCAGTCGCAGTGACATAATTTCACTAAAGAAAAGGGGGATATCCACTAGCCCAACAGTCCACTGCCTGTTGTGCTTTCCCAGCTTCTCAAGTGACTTTGAAAAATTTCCAGCCATCTGCAACAACAGCCTGATCACCTGTTTTCTTGCTCACTGGCAAGACTTTTTTCCACGTCACATTTTTTAGTATGGTTGCTATTCGACAGTTTGGATATTAGATTAAACAGTATGGTTATTTTCATGCATAATTCAAGCAAATGTAAAAAATTGCAATGTTGGTATACACAGCATATTAGTAAATGTAAAACCTTATTAGGGCAGGTTGATAGTAAGGCATTATGCAAATTTATTACAATATTTAACTGGTATCTCAAAGAAAACCATGTGAAATATGACAAATGTTTATTGTGTGATTCAACAAAAACTGCATTTTGTGTATTATGTCATAAAAAAGTATTACATGATATTGCTAAAACAATAGACTGTGAAGACAGATCTGTTCATGATAAAGAATTAACTAAGGCTAAAGTGTTTCCATTATATTCAGATGTTAAACAGTTATGTCCTGTCACCACATGTGAGTCAAATCAGTTACTGACAAGACCTCTAGTACATTTTGGTACAAATAAATGTAGTAAACTTCTAAAAAAGAGACACAATGAGTTCAGGAAGTTTAGACAAGTTATACAAACATTTTTTCAAAAGTGCATAGGAGTTTCAGATTCAGGAGAACAGGTTCCTGAGACACATCAGGCAGACCATGAGGAGACTCAAACAACAGTTACAAGATGAAGAAAATAGATTAGCTGAACTGACAGAGACTAACTTCCTTCATACATTGGGAAAGAGTAGGAAACTACAGCTGATCTGTACAAAAGAAATATATTTTATAATATGTTTGTGTTTTGAAAATGGTTAAGCTTACATGGTAGGATGGTAAAATACAAATCATTCTCAAATGTTTAAAACTTCCATTCAATTAAAGCAAGATATTTATCAGTACTACAGTAAAGTAGAGCATATGACTGCCATTCTTAGCATAGTCAAAAGGTAAACAAAACTGTTCTAGTGTATAAAATTAAATACAAATAGATAAGAGTAAAAAGTTAAAGTCACAAGACTGACATGATTGTATAAAGATATACAGATACAAGACAGACATGCATGTATGTTATTTTCATCTAGAGTACATTTATATACAACACACAAGAATAACAGGCAGACAACAGCAAATATAAATAATGTAAATATATAAATGTGTTTGTTAAGCTAATATCTATTTATTTTTTTACATTTTTTTTTTATAATTGTATAGTAACACCACACCAAACAGTTAAAGTTCTGAATTTTAAAAAGAAATAAAATCACAGATGGTATTAGTCAAACAGTCTTTGTAAAATGAATGTCAGAACAGTTAAATAGTTAAATAAATAAATAAAAATACTGAAATCAAAAGTTAAAAAATATGTAAACTACTTTAGTTTGCATGGTTATGCAAATCACAAATATAATGCTAAGTGTTTTATAACAGCATTTTACTAACAGATAATTAAAGGAAAAATGCTAAAAAGGGTTAACTGAAATGTGAGCTCAGACCTTCCTAAACTGGATGAATAGTTACAGGAAATGTTGAAAAGATAAGATAAGAAACAAGACTGCCAGACAAGTGGCTTGAGTTTTTCTAAAAATTTGTTGTTATTAAAACATAATTGTTAAAATGTTCACATGCAACACTATTTGGTAATTATAATAAAACATCACAATTGTGCATATATGTCACTGATAAAAAATAATAAAAAAAAACCTTAGTTACATCAAGTATAGCCAACAGATGGGTTACAGTATACATACAGTTCACTACTAGTAGAAATAGACAGCAAAGGCAACAGAAAAGATGATCATATCAGACAAAGGTCTATAGTTTAATAACCTAATAAAGCAAATTTATAACCAAAGTGTTGGGCTGACATACATTCTATTCTCACACTATAAAGCAAATAAACAATACTGCAGTACTACAGGGGGAAGGGTACTTTATCAGTTTTACACACTGTGTGAGCAGTATGTGTTGCAAAAGGGTCTGAAATAAAGCTAAGAGCAGAAGTTCCTTCTTGACAATACTCTTTTAGGGGGGAAAGAAAAACAGGTATTAGTGCATTAGAAATATTGTTAAACAGATTAAACCTGATAGGATAAAATATTTTATAGCTGTCATTCTAGTTATTAAACACAGATTAAACCTGACAGGATAAGATATTTTACAAGTTGTTAATAGCTATCATAATGGTTATTGTATTGTTTAGTATTAAATTGTATTTACAACCTGTTAAACTGTAAAGTTATACAAGAGATAGTTTAAAAAAACAAGAGATGGCTTAAAATTGATAACAGCTATACAAGAGAGAGTAAAGATATGTAAAAAAACTGAACAAGATTGGACACTATTTTTAATATGTTTTTGGCAAGACAATGTTGGTATAAAAAAGCATGAATATTTTTAATTGCTGAGTATGTAGTTTAAAATAACAGGACATATGCATTTGGTGCCAATTCCACTAGATATTTCTAAAGAGACATAAACATTTTCCAAGATTTTGCTTAATATTAATGCTATTAAATTTGTAAGATTAGACTAAATTTACTTTATAGTCTTTGTATGTACAAATACAAGAATTTAGTACAAATTAAATTAATGTCTAGCAATGAATATGTGTGAAAAAACATGTTTTAAAAAATTGGGTTCAGGATAGCTGCTAAATTGTAATGCATGAATAGCAAACAGTCTGTGTAAATACATACTGAACAGAATGCATTGTAATAAGTTTAAAAGTAATTTGTCAAGTTGTAATATCACTGGTTTTACCCCAGTAAAATAATTGCTTTCAAATATTTACTATCTAAGCCCAGTTCAGTACTTTACCAAGATGTTAATGGGCAGTTCAAAGACATGACCACAATATATGGTTAAAATGACATTGAAACTGTATATTTTCAGTAGTGTATAAATGCTTGCAGTAGCACATGGTTTTTGTCTCTTATAGATATTAGTCTATCTCTAATCTTTTAATATAAAATAATCAATAAAAGTAAAGATTTAATTCAACAAGTTGCAAAGAGTTAATGAAACAGTTCTAAGTCATAAATTAAATTCTGTAATTGCAAAATAATAAATTAATCAAGTTAAACTAAAGCAGACACAGCTCATAACTGATAAAATATTTTCACAGAATGGTCTGCAAAAGAAAAAGTTGTTAAATACATTCAGTTTGTTAGTAATACTTTAATATCACTGTATTAACTATGGAAAATTGCATTTTGATTTGTTTTATCAAAAGACTATATAATGTGATAAAAAAATACATATCAGTATAAAATGTTTTGAGTATGTTTAAAAACAGAGGGAATTGTTAGATATTAAATATGCTGAAAGAAAAAGCTTGCTTAAATGCAGAAACAGAGTTTAGTAATATGTGATCAGCAACCATACTAAATGACTGTGGCTTAAAAAAATAAGGAACTTGCTTATGAGTGTATTACACACACACATCAAGAAAGCTGAACTTCTTACAGACATGACAAGAATGTAATCTGCTTTCACTGGACAACAGGACATGCTTTTCTAAGAAAGTTTAAAAATGTGCTTTTCTAATCCACAAGGCATTTTCTTGAAGACAGTTTACTTATCAGCATTTAAGACAGTTTACTTATCAGTATTTACAGAATCCACAAGGCATTTTCTTGAAGACAGTTTACTTATCATCATTTGGACAAGAACAGATGTGTTAGCATTTGCGTCATCAAGGCAGTATCTTTCCAAAACCTAGAGGGTGTGTGTTTAACTAAAATATGTGTAAAATGTCTGTATTAAATCTAGTTGTTAGGGGTATGGTAGGGACACATTTGGTGTTCTGAGGTAAATGTTCACATCATCTGTACTATATGAGAAGTAAAGTTGGAACAGTACTTTTAAGCTGCAACATTTGTCCGGGTTGGTTTATTATAAAAGTTATTGGTTACTGCTCTTAAAGTCAGATGCTGTATCAGTGTATATTCTGCAAGTTTCTGTATGCAACAGACTGTGAATGCAATTATAACCAGACTTTGATTCCAGCCAGCAAGACTGAGTGTCTTAAGAAGACTTCAAATCCCACAGCAGCAAGAGCAAGCAGTAAGAAGCAGTAAGCAGAGAGACCTCAATATATTTTTTCACCAGGCACTTTGTAAATACCTTGGGTGCAATAGATAAGCCAAAGGGCAGTGCAAAGAATTGGTAATGCATTAAGCCACCCTTGAATCTGTGGTATCTTCTGCAGGATTGTCTTATTGGGACATGCAGGTATGCCTCTTTTAAGTCTAATGTCACCAGCCAAGCATTCTTGCCCAGCATGGGCAGAAGCTGCTGCAAAGTCAGCATTTTGAATTTTGGAATGTCCAGGTATGTGTTCAAAATTGATAAATCCAGTATTGGCCGCCAGGCCCTTGTCCTTTCTGGGTACCAAGAACAGTCTTGAGTAAAAACCTTGTCCTTTTTCCTGTTCTGCTACTGGATGAATGGCCCCCATATCCATGAGGGATGTAACCTGTTTCTGTCCCCTGCCCATTGATTTTTGGGCAGATCTGGCCAACTGTTTGCCACTGGCAGAGTGTGGAAATGGAATCTGTATCCCTGTGATACTATGTTTAGTACCCACTTGTCCTGGATTATTAACTGCCAATTTTGAGCAAAAAGTGCTAATTTTCCCCCCGAGAGTGCTGTCAAAAGATAAATGTAGGCAGAGGGAAGTCATTGGGACTGTTTTCTGTAAGTTTGTGCTTTATCTCCCCCTGATTTGGAGGTAGATGTGCCTCCATTGCTTTGACCTGTACAAATCTTGCGCCTGGTATCTGGAACCCTTTGGGAGTCTGGATTTGCCCCTTTGAGCTCTGTCTGACACAGGAAAGGACCACTATTTTGTAGGCCAGTGTCTACTGAATCTTGGTGGCTGCACTTGTAAGAAGTCTTTAACAGTTTGCACAGACTTAGCTTTGTCTTCCATTTTCTTTAAAACCTCTTCTGTCTTAATACCAAACAAAGAATCATGCTGTAAAAGGTGCATCTAGCAATTCAGCTTCAACATGATCAGGCAAATTTTGTCCCTTTAACCAGGCATGCCTCCTGATCACAGATCCAGTAACTGTGGCCCTGCAGGAGGCCTCTAAGGAATCAAAACCACACTGCAAAGTATGCTTTCCAACTTGTTCAGCTGCATGCAATAATTCCTGCAATTCTTTATTTTATGCACATTCTGAAATCAACATTTTCTGTTTCAACAATCTCATAACATGTTGTTGGTACTTAAGCATGTGAAATTGACAGTTTAAGGCCCTAACTGCCAAAGTTGCAGATGTATAAACCTTTTTTCCCCCATCTCTCTAGTGCCCTTGAATCTCTGTCAGAGGGGGTAGGGGGTTTTGCTGTTGAGGCCTTAACTCCCTTTGGACCCTGTGAAATAGTTTCAGGGTCAGCAGCAGGATTTCTAAATAAAAATTTATGCGAGTCAGGGTCTCTGTAATACCTGTCAGGCTTACCTGGGAGCCGGAGGTAAGGAGTCAGGGGTCAAGATGGACTCCGAAAACACATCATCCACAATGTCTAAAACAGGGGGAATGGCTAAAGGCTTGTGCTGACTGAGGAGGAGGAAATCCCTGAGCCTCTTTTTTGATTCTGAGAAGTCTTGACTCTCCCAGTGAAAATGCTCCCTCAAAGTATGCAAGGTTTCTCTCCAAATGAATAATCCTCCGGAGGAGATGCAGATGGAATAGACTCCTCAGCATCATAATCCTCATGGGGAGGTACAGATAATTCCTGATCAGAAGAGGAATCAGAAGAAATAGAAACCTGATCTGAAGATTCATAATCAGTGTCTTGCCTAGGCCTCTTATCTGGAGGGGGACGGGTACCCCGATCAAGATAATAAGGTCTTCAGCCATTTTGATCATCTCTTTTTAAGGCATAGAGGCCTGTGCACATGGCTCAGGCATCAGTTTTTTAGTTTTAGAAGTTGTCTTTGCCTTTGGTTTGCAGCGGTCGTCGTTTTGATATATAAATGTTGAGGTCTGAATACACCCTCAGAAGCCGGTGCCTGCTCAGTGGCTCCAGAAACATCCGAGGGAGATACATCCGTCGGTCCAATACCTTGAGTATCTTGCGGCATGCCGGACTCCACATGGGTGTCGGTAGAGGTCTGCGACTCGAAGGTAGCAGGTATCAGGGGCTGTGAAAGCGCCTCACTGAGTACCGGCGAACCGGCGACTGGCTTAGGAAAAGCTTCATCGTTGGTTTTGGATCTAGACTGCCTTTCTCTGTCGTTTTCCTTGTTTTTTTTTATGTACTCCGGTAGTCGGATTGCTACCTGACGACATTTCTGGGTAGTTAAATCCGTTTCCAAAATACTTTGATGCAAAAATATACAGACACTTAACAGTGTGTTGGTTAAAACTAGCACAAAACCGACAGCCAGGCACGTTGTGATCAGGGCCTACGCAAGGAATACAGTATAAATGGAAATCCTTATGAGGTATTTGCTTCCCACAAGTAATACAATTATTAACTTTCTGTCATCGGTAAAAAGCAAGAAAAATGTTTCCCCAAAGGGGTACTTAGCTTTAGTGAAGACTTCGGTTCTGAAACTCAAACTCGAATATTTCAGTAGACGGCCGACCGTCACTTGCGAAATGCTTCTGCTTCGGGCACCGCACGGCAAGAAAGACTAAAGAAAATGGTGTCGGCTGCATATTTTATACCTCTGACGACTTGACGTCATGGAAGAGAAGACAGCAACCAACGCAGGACCCAAGACTTTGGAATTCAGGCCGACAGAGCAACCTGCCAGCAGATTACCCAAATGTAATGACTGCAACAGTGAAACACGAAGAACATCCACAGATGGCAACTTCTGACATGAAAAACGATCCCAGAATCACCTGTCAACATCTTTTCCCATCAGTCTTGCAATGCATTACTTCTTGCAAGTTTCAGTCACAAAGGTGTCTTTTAAGGCACGTTTAAAAACACTGACAAATAAACAGTTCGCTGAAAGCATTTCCACAGGTATCTGTTTTTATTGTCAGCATTGCTTCCTCATAGTTAATCATTTCTTCAGTAACACAGCAGCCCTGCCAATTGAAGCATGCCTGTGTAAAGCATGCAAAACAGGAAGAAGAGGAAAACAACCGTTTCTCTTCCTGAAAGTAAGCCACAGACATTAAATATCAGCTGACGTTATTTACCACACTTGTTTTCAGGCCATCAGAAATCTGGTTGCGATAATACTCAAGTACCCTTTCTTGTTGGTGCTTTATGAGACTATATCAGTATATGTTTAACTGATGAAAGACTAGGAAACCTGGCTATTGTTGGAATCAGAGCAGCCAAGCTGTCAATTTGAGGTCTGAAGGGAAGGATGGAGCATTCCCGATGCACGAATCAGAAGGTCCGGAACTACGTCCAGAATCCAAGGCTCCACCCAAAGATGAGGCCACAGGAAAGAGAACCAGATTTGATAAGGCCAATATGGGACGATGAGTATAAAGTTCTTTACTAAGCAACTGGCTTTCTACAGAACTTTAGGTATTAATGAAAAGGGAGGTAAAGTGTAGAGACGACCTGAGGGCCAATCGTGGACAAGTATATCCCTTGGTGACTCCCCCGGAGAGGGGATAAGGGCAAAGCAGCTGCTGCATTTGGCATTCATGGATGTCGCAAAAAGGTCGCAGCAAGGCTGGCCCCATTTGCAGAAAAACGTTTCCCCTACTTCCTGTTTTAGGGACCACTCGTGAGTCATCAGAATTGCTCTGCTGAGTTTATCTGCTATCACGTTGGATTTCCCCAAGATATGCATTGCTATCAGAAAATGTTGGGAGGCAGTCGCCCACTGCCATACTCTCTGGGCCTCTCGACAAAGGGGGTAAGATCTGGTTCCTCCCTGTTTATGTACCATACGACTGATATGTTGTCTATATTGCAATAGTTCCCAGCTAAAGAGAGTCTTGGAATGCTTGCAATGCCAGGAGCGCCACACTCATCTCTAGAACACTGATGTGCAAATGGGCCTCATGATCCTGCCAGGTGCCTTAGATAGTCTTTCCCAAATAATGCCACCCCCCCCCCCCCCGAAAAGAGTCCATGGTCAGAGTGTCAGATGGTTGGGGAAGCACAAAGGTTCGACCTAGCATCAAGTGAGTGGAGTAAAGCCACCAACCAGGTCTTTCCTGCAAGTGTCTTATTATCTTTTGAACATCGGTAATTCTTACATAGACCACTGGGAGGACAGTAGCCACTGAAGAATTCTCATGTGCAGTTTTGCTAATGGAACCAGAGTTATTGCTGCCACCATGGTCCCCAAGACATTCAGAACTATCCTTGCTTGAACCTTTTTCTTTGTGAGAAGAATTAAGATCTGCCTTCGTAGAACTTGAACTCTTTCGGGAGAGAGTTTGGTTATCCTATTTGTTGAATCCAAGTCTGCTCCTATAAATACTACTTCTTGAGAAGGCAGCAAGGCAGATTTCTCGAAGTGTACTGTAATTCCTAGGTGACAGCAGAGCTGCAAGGCGGTGTCTCCTGCTTTTATTAGTAGAAATCCAAAGGACTTCAGGTATACGGACTCCTCTGAAAGGATGATGGACTTCCAGCCGCCTCTGTTTCAGAACTTCTAAGATGTCTGCGAAGGAAACATCCTCAGAAGGCGACCGTGGGGACCCTTCAGCCTCACTTGTGGTCCATATCAGATGTAACGGACTCCTTTGGGGAGTCTAAATGCTTCCTCTTACATAACCTCTTCCAAGGGACCGCTTCAGAGGGGTAAATCTGGAGAAGTTTCAAAAGAATGGGGGGCATTCTGAGGCCTAGGATCAACACATCCCTGTGGATGCAAGGGTATAAAGGTGGACACCAGTGCCTTTGGGGGAAGAACGCCCAGAGAAGACCGCGGAACTGACTGTGGAGATGGCACTCCCCTCATCACCTCAAAAGGCCCCCGTTCCTGATTCGAGGAGATCCCTGGATCCGAAGAAGCCAAGGTAGCCCCTGGAACCATGAACGACAGCTAAAAGGCTGAAGTAGGAACCAAGCTCACCCAAGCAGATGCCCCAAGAGGCAAGATCGGATCCCACAACTGCCTCCCCAGACCCAACTGGAGAGCGTCAGCACCTAGACTCCTCAAATTCCGATGGGAGCCGAGGACGTGGGAGCAATGGTCATGGCCTACGATGCTGAAATAGGGCTCGCCTCCGAAGTTTCCACCAGTATCAGCTCCGGACATTCCGACTCCAAAACCAGAGCTAGGATCAGAGGAGGAATCTGAGCAGAAGGGGAGGATGCAGTCAGATCCGAATCACTTGGAGTTGAATCAGATAATAATTTGGCCAGTGCTAGAATCCTTAATAGCCTTTGTACCACTTGATTCACTTTGTCATCAGACAGGCTCCTGGAAGACCGAGTAGAGGGGACTGGAGATTTTGAAGGCAGCAGGATAGGAGACCTGAGGGTCGAAGAAAATTGCTCCAAAACCGAGGACTGGCTCAGACTTTCAACTTCATTTGGCGCTGAAACCTATAGTGCCGGTGCCAATGATTTTTCGGATCCTATGTGCTTTGGGTCAAGTGATGACATTTTTGCCAGTTTTTTAGGTGGCTTTGATGGAGCACTTGAAGGTGATAATTTTTCTGTCCCTTTGTCAGATTTTGAGGAAGGGCATTTTTGAGATTTGGAAGAACCCAGACCTTCTTGAATAGCCTCTGGGAAAGGAGTCAACAGTACTCTCAGAATAAGTTTGTTCTTCCTCTCCAGAAGAGCTCTACTGTTAAAAGAATGACAGATTGAGAGTTGTCCATCTCCAGGAGACTTGCTCTAACAGTAAGCACAGATTGTGTGCCTGTCCATTATCGACTTCACCACAATCCTCATTTCTTAAAACCTGACAGTTTAGAATCCTTAGAAGACATTATGCAGGGGAAAAAAATGTACATCTAAAAAACTTTTTAGATGACAACAAATGTTTTAAGGGGAAAAGCCCTCTAACTGAAAAGGGCTAAGTGGGGGAGAGTTCTTTGATTTAAATTAACTGTCTAGCAGAAATAACAGAATTTAAGTAAAGAAATACGAGAAAATAGGAGTCCTCTAACTTAGACTATAAAGGATTACAGAAGGCCAAATGAAAGACGACTGCCAATCAGCAGAAAAAACACACAAAGGAAGCAGGATATAATAATTAGCACGACAAACAAAACTAGAATAACAAAAAAAAAAGCAAAGTTATCACAGTGAAAGCTAAATAAAGCTTATACTTAAGCCAGAGCTTGCACAGTGAACACCAGATCTTGTTTAGCGGTAAACAAGATCTGAGGGACGTTCCTGGGGCATGCTGGGATAGAGTTTAGCCATGAGCTGGTGGAAGACCTCGAGCTTGTGTATAAGGCAGAGTTGGATACGAGGATTGGATCAGAACCCATCCTGGTAAAAATGGAGGCAAGATCGGAAAACAACATCTATCATTTGAAGTAGAAAGGGATGATGATGATGATGATGATGAAGTGTGTGTGTCTTGTGTGGGTCAAAAAATATGGAATGAATGGGATTTTGGGTGCAGATCCTCAAGACTAGTCATACAGAATATTATATTCATAAAGTAGAAGCAAGTTTATTAAGAACCAAGTCAGCATAGGAATGGAGAAAGGGGATTCTGCCGAAAGGAATGACTAATTTGGAGTACAGAGAAATGGCAAGAAGGGGCTGGAATTTACTGAAGGAAGCTGTCAAAGGAAGCAGGGTATTAGGAACAAATGAGAGGGGTAAAAGTAATGGAACGGGAAGAGGCCAGAATGGCATCTGGATTGCAGACTACAGATTGTCTTTTTTATCGGAGATTAATATCAGAGTATAGACAGAGAAAGGGATAGCAGAATCCCAAATGAAGGACCTGTACTGGTTAAGTTTTAACTGAATCCAGAAAAGAAGCTGCTGTTAGAAACAGATATTTAGTAGGACCTAAAACGTACTGCATGATAACTATAGGAATCAATCAGAAGAGATCAGAAAAGATTGGGAAGTAAGATTGGATAAGCAATTCACAAAGAATCAAACATGCAACAAACTCCAAGATTTAGGATTTGTGTCTAGAAGTGCTTGCATACCTCAGGCAGAATCCAAAGAACTTTTTCCTCAGGTAGAGGGTAAATGGTGTAAATGGGGAAGAAAGAGGTACCTGGGACACAGGTTCTCAGACTTAAAAAATTCCCTATAAAGTACTGTCTCAGGAATACCCCAGATAAGGGTTTCTTTCAAGTTGTGGGATAAAGAGGACATCTCATTTATAATGATCTCTTAGGACTGCACCAATAGGAGGGTTATCCTCTAGAATAGTGTTCGGGTATGACAGCATCTTTCTGCAAGGCTTCAGCCAACAAAATAGTAAAGACTTTGGGCTCCGAGGGAAGCAAAAAAGGCAATAATTGAAGTGATACAGTGACCAAATAAGCAAGAGGATTCTCCCATGTGTCACTTCAATATCTGACTTTTTGTACAATCACCACAATAACGAACAACACTATTTGGGTGCCTAGTGGAAGCAAAGACATAATACCATGCAAGATGGCAGTCTAGAACTAGATATACAGGTTGAAGCTGCTGAGTTCTAGAAAATGGAGCAGTTTGTCCAATCTTGTAGGAGATCCAGAAAGTCTACAGCTACTCGAGTGGCACTGTCTGGGCCTATCTCAGTAATGCTGATGACATGGAGTGATCTTAAGATGATCATGGGCAGAATACCATTTATTTCCTGCAACGGAGACCCCACCAAAGGCAAACCCAACCAGGGTTAAGACTACTTTGTACCCATCAAAGGAGCTAACACACGAGTAACTTTGCCAAACCTGACTTGATAAAATTATATAGCATTTACAGATATTCCTTGGACACCAAAGAGGCCTTTGCCTCTTCTTTGGGGAGTCATTATCTCTCAGTGGGGGAGTGGAAATTAATGGACTGGAATTGGAAGTCCGTTGCAAAGCTGAGGGCCTACTTTCTGAGGAGTTCACTAGTCAGGTCCTGGCAGGCTAGCCAAAAAGCTCAGCTCCCACAAAAAGGGCATTCAGGAGTACTGCTCCTGAGCATCTTGATGAGGAAAGCCAATCTCAGACACGCCACCTGGCATAAGCACACACATCAACACGCTGCCTAGCTAACACATTCTTAATGCTAAAACCCAATACTACCTTGAGGAGGTTTAGGTATGGACCCACCCTTCTGTATGTTTTTTCCCTGTAGCTACGCCTGGGGCTGTGAAGAGGACCCTTCACCTAGCCTCCATAAAAAGAGTTCTTAACCACCTCCATTTGTGCAATGTGGGATAAATGATTTTTAAATCACTGACAAAAAGTAGCCAGGCAGAAGGTATGGCAATTGTGGCAGTTAATACCAAGCTCCAGACAGCAAAGACGGTGCAAAATTGCAGGCCCTGGCTGCTGATTTCTGATTGGCACATGGACAATTATAATGCATAGGCATGCAAACATACACTTTTACCAACAATGCTTGAAATCTTTACTGTGACTGGCAAAAATGAATTAAAAATATCTGCAGAAGGTCCACAAATTGTCTGTGCTTTATATTACAGTGATCCCTAGTCAAGTGCAAGGATGATGCAAAAATGGGATTTTATTGAAAAAAAAAATGCCAAATTTTAACCCACAGAGTAGTAATATATAAATGACAACTGAGCAAGAGTTATAATGGACAGTTACGAAACCAGAAAATAAAATACATGTTCATATCTTAACAGTGTGACCTGTGACAGCCCCCTCCTTTTATGACTGAAATGAAGCTTTAAGCAATCAGGTGTGTGCGCGCAAGCATGTGTGTATACACATCTTTTACTGGCACAACAGGTGCCATATCCCACATAAGAAAAGGGCACCTAATCCCTGAACACACTTCCCTGTATATCAAGAAAAACAGATAAGGGAATCAAATCCAGAAACTCTACTATAAATAAGAAAACAGATCAGACAGAAAAGAGTAACTAGGAGTTTTGCTGCACCCCTCACTACTGATTTAGCTACTCTCTCAAAGGTTACAAGACCCTCAGGCAAAAGGCTAGTCCCTTTCCACATACTATAGAATCTCTGACCTGAAATCAACTGCAGGACCCTGACTGACCTTTTGATATAAAGTTTCCAGTTAAAACAGGATGATAAACTCCCCAAAAAAGACTGAACTGTCCACCTTTATTCGTCACCAACGTATGGGTTCAGTCCCAGTCCTTCAGAACAGACTTGGCCACATCTATAAGTCGTGGATTCGAAAACTCTGAAGCACGTCCCTTACCCATAATGCTTAGGATAGATTACCTCAGACTGAATTTGCTGAAAAGAGAAAGAAAATATTTTAAAAATATATGAAAGGAGACCATATCTGGAGTAACAATATATTCCATAGGAAAAATCTCAGTTGAATGACCATTCTTCCAGGAAATCTGGCAGGGTGAATGAGAGCAGGGAGTTGATGATGAATGAAGATGGACAACTCAGATGGAATGTTATGGTAAGATATAACTTCTTTATCTGAAGCTGTCAATCTTCATTCTGTCATCAATGTGTGGAACAGAGTCCCCAGCTACTTAATCCTGTGTGGACTCTAGGAAGGATATTCATAAGCACCACTGAACCAAATGATGCTCTTCCCCTTGAGACCAGATCTAACTTGTAATGAGTAAAACAGGTATGGGGAGACACCCAAGTTGCAGCTGCAGTTATCATCCATGGATGTTCTCTACTGAAGACAGCAGAAGTAGCTACCGCTCTAGTTTAATGTGCTTCTGGGGGTATAGGCAAGGAAATATCAATCATTATATAAACAAATGAGATACAGTCCCAAATCCTCTTAGCTAGGGTTACTTTGTTCACAGGTTGTCCTAATTATGTGAAAAGGAAATAACAGCTGGCCAGATTTCCTGATACCCTTAGTCCTGTCAAGGTAGAATCTTAGTCGTCTATGAACATCTAACAGATGTAAGGAGTACTCACCCTGGTTAGAGAAATATAGGAAAAACACCGGAAGGTTGATGCATTGATTAAGGTTTGTTTTCAAAACTACCTCAGGTAGAAAGGATGGGTTGGTTCTGACAGAGGCTCTATCCGTGTGAAAAATCAAATATGTTGGTCTAGACGAAAGTGCTTGAATTTCCGAAATTCATATAACCGAGGTGATGGCTACCAAAAAGATAGTTTTCCAGGATACAAACTTCAGAGTACACCTAGAGGCTGGTTGAAAAGGGGATTGCGTCAGAGCTTGCAGCATAAGGTCTCAAGGAGTAGGATTCTTGTAAAGGAGTTTTAGGAGTGCACCTTTCAAAAAGGTTTTTACAAAGCCTGTGTAAAGCCACTGATGAGGCATGGAAACCACTGTGGAAATTAGAAATGGCTGCCAGTTGGACTAATTCTACAAGTGTAAGCGCCTTCATTTAAAATAGAAGTTAGAAAATTAATTCTGTGAATTGGTGCTGAAAAAGGATCAAAGTGATGCAGAGAGGTCCAATAAAAAATCTTTTCCATTTACTTGTGTAAAGTGTGTGTGTAGATGGGTTGTGAGATAACAAAAGTATGCGTTTGAATGGGGAAGTCAGCATATCATGCCTGGCCACTAATGGAACTGGTGAAACCAAGCCATCAGCTTGAGAGTTGTAATGTCTGGGTAACTGATGCCTGTCAGGTGTGACAGGAGGTCTGGAGGTGGATCCAGAATTCAAAGTTGTTTTATCAGATGAGGCCAAAGGAAGAGGCGCCAAATTTGCTGAGGCAAAGGGGAGCAATGAGGATGACTTCGCTCTTCAACTTGGTTGCTTTCTGTAGGAATCTGGGAATTAGTGGGGTCAGTGGAAAGGTGTAAAAGGAGATCAGGTGGCCAACTGTGAAGAGCATCCCTCTGCAATGCCCCCTCTGGGGGGATGAGGGCAAAGTAGCTGTTACAGGGAAGGCAAAAATGTTGCAGCAAGGCTGGCCCCATGTGCAGAATATCCTTTCCGAAACTTTTGGACTGAGGGACCATTCGGGAGGTACAAGAATGCACCTGCTCAATTTGTCTATCATCACATTTGACTTCCCTGTAATATGCGCTGCAATCAGAAAGCTGGTGGACTAGATCACCCACTGCCACACTTTGAGGGCTTCTCAGCATAAGGGGTACACAATCTGGTTCCCCTTTGTTTGCTGATGTACCAGACCAATGACATGTCTGCATCTCAATTCTCCCTAGAGGTAGACTGTCCTGGAATGCTTGCAATGCTAATAGCACTGCTCTCATCTCTAGAATACCGATGTGCAGATTGGCCTCTGTTGGGACCATGTGCCTTAGACTGCCTTTCCCTGGCCATACCCCACCCAGCCAAGCTGTGAGCGTCCGTGGTCACTGTAGCCTTGGGCTGAGGGGGAATGAAGGGGCACCCTTGCAGGACTTTTTGAATAAATCCACTACAGGAGATGCTTGTGTTGCTGATTAAGATTAGCACTGACATGGGATGCTGAAGGATGGACCATTGTGCTGCAAGAAGCCACTGTAAAATTCTCATGTGGAGCCTAGCTAGGGGAACAAGAGTTATGGCAGCCACCACTGCTCCTAATGCTTGAAGTACCAGCTGTGCTGGAACTCTGCTTCGTAGTAATAATGTATGGACTTGAGTTTGGAAAGTTTCCAGTCTAAACACGGAAGGTGAGGCAGTACAGGTTCTTGTGTCCAACAAAGCTCCTATAAAAGTTAGATTTTGTGTCGGTTCCAGTGAGGACTTTTTGAAGTTGACTGTGATGCTTAGATGATCACATACTTGCAAGACTTTCTACGAGCCAGTCATTTAAGTAAGGAAATGCCCAGAATCCTTGCAGTCTTAAGTAAGCTGCTACTACTACCATGCATTTGGTGAACATCTTAGGGGCTTGTGGTGAGACCAAAGGACAGAACTCTGAACTGGTAATGACTAGCCCCCAGCCGGAAGTAAAGTAATCTTCTGAAAGGCCTGCCCATCTAGATTTATGTGGTAGCATGCTTCCTGAAGCTAGAGAGTACATCCAGTCGTCCTTTCCTAAAAACGAAAAAAAATGGACTGAGCCGTGACCATCTGGAATTTGATTTTTCGAACAGATTTGTTCAGCTTGCTGAGATCCAAAACTGGTCTCCAGTCCCGTTTTTTTAGCATCAAGAATCTTGAGTAAAAACCAGATTCTATTTGATCTGGTGGGACTTACTGAATGACTTTTCTAGCAGCCTATTTGAATGGCTGCTTGTTTCCTCTAACTGAGCAGAACATTGGGGAATTTCTTTGAATAAGGAGGAAGAAGGGCAAAGTTAAATGATTCCCTGCACCCAAGTATTGGTGGTGATTTCTTGCCATGCTCTTAGGTGCAGGGATAAGCAACCCCTGACTGCCTCCAGAGGTGGACAATCAGGTCTCTGTTCAGAAGCGCTGGAAGGGCTTCTCAAAGAAGGAATCCCAGAAACCCTGGTTCTGCAGGCCACCTCTGCTGCAAGGGCGACTTCTTCTATTACTGTTCCCCCCTCTGCTTCTAGGGAAACAGTCACCAGGTGTATTCTGGGAAGACCCTTTGGATTTTCTGTACCACATTTTGCCTGTTCCTCAGTGGTTCCTAGACAGGAACCTCTGAGGAGTGGAAAAACGTACTCCTATGGCAGAGATTGTTTTCCCATCTTTCTCACACCTAGTTAAAGTATCTCTAACAGTTAGGCCAAAAAGGAATGAGTTGTCAAGAGATGCACTGACAAACAGACTTCAAGGGCCATGCAAAATCATACAAATGCATCCAGGCATCCTTATGTAAATACCTGAAACCACTGCTCTAATAGTTCCTTCAGCTGCATGTGAAATGAGCCTCATGGAGGAATTAGAAATGCAGGTCAGGTTAGCTAACAGAGGTGACTGACTCTCAAACCTCCTTCCTCCTCCTCTGAAAGAGCTTCTGACAGGTCCTTAATCAGATCTCTCTGCAAACAAAGTGTGACAGGTAATTCAAAGACTGCAGAGCCAAGGTCAATGAAGCATAAACTTGCTTCCTAAATCTACCCATCATCAGTGACTCATTCTTGTGGAGAAGGATCGAGGAACATTCCTCTGCTAGTTTATTTGCAGTGGCCGCCGCTACCACCATGGCACCTATGGGAACTCTGTCTGGAAGGGCTTATCCTCCAGGGCTGTAATACTTTTGCCTGGTCTCTTGAGGATTGGATCAGTGGTGTCAGAGGCCTTCCACACCTCAGAGGTCAACTCAATGAGCTTGTCGGATGGTGGAGACACCCAGGAAGTAGATGTGGGGGTACCAAAAGCTGGCAGGTACACAGATTCCTCGTTTGAAGGACTTCCAACCACCTCTCCAAAGGAAACAGTCAGGAAGTGACCGGGGGGACCCTTCACTCTCATCGAAATCCATGTCTTCTGTGATGGACTCCTCTGTTTAGTAAGTGTTTCCTCTTACAGAATTTCTTCTGAGAGACCTCCTCAGGGGAATGCCAGGGGTGGTTTTGGAAAAGGGGGTACCCTGCTGGGTAACCTGAGGCTAGAGTATCCACTGACCCTGTGGAGGGGCTGGATGATGCTCTGGGCCCGAAAGAGTCTGGGATGGAGGTTCCAAGGAGGAAGGAACCAACCTGGATCTAGAAGCAAACAATGCTCACTTCATGGCCTCGAAGGCTGACTCAAAGGACAAGTGGGTCACACTGGAACAGAAAGGGCAGACCTCGGTGCCAAAGTCCCTTCCTGCACCAATGAGGTCTTCCTAGAGACCAAAGTAAGATTTGAACTTGTCAGTGCAGATTCTCAGAGATGCTGAGATAGCTCCGATAAAAAAAAAAAAAAAAAAAGGATTAGAACTCAACACCTCGGAACAGGGAGGCAAGCTACAACTCCAAGAGGACTCCAGTTCTGATGCAACCGAAAAGCTCAGGGTAACTGTCCATTCCAAAGTAAAGAGTATGTTTGAAACAGATGAGGCTGGCTCCAGAAAACTAGGAACTTGCCTGGCAAGCCTTTGGCCCAAGTATTTTCATCACCAACCTCTCCCCATGTTCTTTGGTTAGACTCCTGGAAAAATGGACTAAGACCATTGAGGGGGACTTTGGTCTGTCCAAGAAAGGAGATAGTGGCCTGTCAGCAAAAGGGTCAACTGAATGGGAAAACTGAGCCCTAGCTAGTGGAGTAAAGGAAGATGACAAATGTTCCAGTACTGACGAAGATGTCAGAACCGAGGGAGCAGACACTGGTTCCAAATGCCTCAGGGTTGATGCCTTAGAAGTCGGCTCCAATGTCTTTTTCTTTTTTTTGGACTTGGTGCTGAGGAAGTGCTTGGAACTGAGGCAGAGAGTTTCTTAGTCTCCAAAGATATACAGGAGGAGAAAGCAGCAGATGTTTGTTCAGATTTTTGTTTAGTCTTGTCCTGAACCGGAGATCCAGATATGGCCTCCCCAAAAGAAGAGGGAAGCAAGCCTTTCAGGATGAGCTTGTTCTCTCTCTCTCTACCAACATTCAGTGACTGAAAGAGTGGCAGATAGAGCAGTCCTCTTGCAAATGTAAGGAACTTGGGCAGTATACACATAATGGATGCTGGTCCAAAATGGAATTTTATGACCACATTCCATACTTTTTTTAAAGCCAGTCAGAGCCTTCGCTTATCTACCTTTTCAATGAGAAGTTAAGGATGGCAACACACACAAATTCATATGGATAAGAAACTACCACACACTAAAAAGACCAACATGGAGAAAAGAATAGAAAAGGGGCTTTTTTTTTTTTTTTTTTTTTTTAAAGCGAAAAGAATTACCGCAATGGTAATAAGACTTATCGAGTGATAAGGGGTACCACCAGTGTTAAGTAAGAGCTACCTAATGGTAGATGGAAAGGGAAGGATAAAGGAAAGAATGGAAATTTTTACCTAAAAATAACAGCTGAAATATATTTAGAAGGTGCAACAGACAAAGAAAAGGTTACAACTAGGTTTAGAAGTGAGAAATATAGAAATTATTTGACTTAACTGGTAAGGCTTGAGAGAGACGGACAACCACTTCTGAAGGTGAAAGCGGTAAATGAGATCTGAGTTAATCCAAGCATTATGGGTAAGGGAAGTGCAAGAAGTTTTGGAATCCACGAGCTACAGAAGTGGCCAAGTCTGTTCGAAATACTGGAATTGAACCCACATGTTGATGACAGAATGAAGAATGGCATCTTCAGATCAGGCTATTTAAAAGGGTTTATAATGGACTTGGTTTCAAGAGACTCCACTAGAAGCTGTTGGAAGGAAGATTGATTTAGCTGCGAGCAAGTGTGATGCAAAAAGCGGGATCATTCATTAAACAACTGACTCATTTAGCAGCTGTTATACAGGACATCCAGGACCCTTTTCAGTAGCCCTACAACTGGAAGAATTTATACCAAGTAAATTCCCAAGCTGGCAGGAGCATGAGGACAGCAAAAAAACAAAGGAAGAAGTTATGTACTCACCATAACGTTCCATGTGAGTTGTCCCTCTCACCTTCAATTCTGTACTTGGGTTCAGAACCGATCCTAACATGGCTGTTTCCAAAAGCTTGAGGTATCCAAACAGCTCATGGCTTACTTCATATCCCATGATGCTCTAGGTTGGGACATTCCCATCTTGTTTGCTGGTATACTAATATGCATATGTAAGAATTCTCCATTAGATTATAAGTTAAGACGAGGGTCAGAGAATATCGGATACCAATTAACAACCTCTCGATCCTCCAGGAGTTAAAAGGATGGGGGTAGGAGGGGAGGGAAGCAAGAATGAAGGCAAGATGGACAACTCACATGTAACGTTATGGTGAGTACATAACTTCTTTATGTGAAGTTGTTCTATCTCACCTTCATTCTGTACTTGTGGGACAACGTCCCTAGCACAATCTTTCTTAGGTGGCTCATGGGAGAACATTCTTCAGAACAGTGGACCCAAAGGAGGCCCTGTCCCTGGAGGACAAATCCACTTTGTAATGAATGATAAAGGTATGAAGCCTTATCCATGTTGCTGCCGCACAAATGGTATCAACTGGCAATTTTGTACAAAAGGCAGAAGAGGTCGAAATAACCCTGGTAGAATGAGTTCTTACTTTGTCTGAAAGCTGCTTGTTCACTGACTGATAAAAGGAGATGCAATCTGACAACCACCTGAACAGAGTGGTTTTTGCTAATGAAGCTCCTTTCTTGCAGTCTGAAAAGGATACAAACAATTGATCAGTTTTTCTAAAGTTCTCCATTCTGTGTAAAAAGAAACATAATTGTCTATGGTACATCAAGTTGGTGTAACATTCTGCCTTATTGCCATATTTGGGGAAAAAACCTGGTAGTTCTACAGACTGACTTAAGTGATTCTGAGCATACTTTTGGTAGAAAGGATGGGTTTGTGTGAAATGAGATTCTGTCACTGTGAAACAGCATATATGGAGGTTTGATATCTAATGTTTGTAATTCTGAAACCCTCCTAGCTTAAGTGAAAGCCACTAAAAATTGTCCTCCAGGTTAGGACTTGAAGTCACAGGATGATGCAGGTTCGAAGGGGGGAAGAATTAAATGGGATACTATGAAATTTAGGTTACATGGAGGTAGAGGTGATTTCATGGGTGGTCTTAACAGGTTAGTACCTCTCTAGAAAGCTTTACAAAGTCTGTGGGACATAACACTGGGTCCCCCTCCTCCAAAATGAAAATTAGAAATTACAGCTAACTGTACTCTAATAGTAGCTGCAGCTGCTCCCTCATTAAAAAGTTTTTCCAAAAATTCCAGCATTGAAGATATAGATGCAGAGAAAGGGCCAATATGATTTTTTTAAGGCCCAGGAGAAAAATCTTTTCCATTTGCTGAGATATAATATTTTTGTAGAAGCTTTGTGAGAAGAAGTCGGGATATGTTGCACAGAGGTTGAAAGGTTAGGTAGCCTGGCTATGTTTGGAATTGGAGCAGCCAAGCTGTCAACTTGAGGGTCTGAAGAGATGGATGGTGCATTCCGGACGGATGGGTCAGAAGATCCATGACTGGGTCCAAATTCCAAGGCTCCTCCTAAAGATGAGGCTGGAAGAAGGGGAACCAAATATGACTATGCCAGTAAGAGGCTAAGTATCAAGTCCCTTCCCAATGCGCTGGCTTTCTGAAGAACTCTGGGTATCGGTGGAAAAGGAGGGAAAGCATAAAGAAGACCCGGGGGCCAATTGTGTACAAGTGCATCCCTTGGGGATCCCCCAGAGGGGGGGGATTAGGGCAAGGTAGCTGCTGCATTTGGTGTTTATGGATGTGGCAAAAAGATCGCAAGGCTGGCCCCATTTTTGGAAAATTATTTCTGCTATGTCTTGTTTCAGGACCACTCATGAGGCATCAGTATTGCTCTGCTGAGTTGGTCTGCTATCACTTTGGATTTCCCCGGGATATGAGTTGCCATCAGAAAGCACTGGGGGGAGGTTGCCCACTGCCATATTCTCAGGGCCTCTCAACAAAGGAGGTAGGCTCTAGTTCCTTCTTGTTTATGTACCATACCAATGCCATTGTCCATCTGGCTCGCAATCGTTCCTAGTGGAAGAGTGTCTTGGAATGCCTGCAACACAAGAATACCACTCTGATCTCTAGGACATTGATGTGCAGGTGGACCTCGTGATCCTGCCAAGTGCCTTGGACTGTTCTTCCCTTATAATGCTCCCCACACCCTATCTGGGAAGCATCCGTGATCACTTTGGCAAACGGTTGTGGAAGAACTAAAGGTCAACCTAGAGTCACTTCATTGGAGTGAAGCCACCAGCAAAGGGCCCTTCGGCAAGATTCTGTCAACAATCTAGCATGACATCGAAAGTTCCTGCACTGACCACTGAGTGAACAGCAGCCACTATAGAATTCTCATGTGCAGCCTCACTAAAGGAATTACATTTACTGCTGCTGCCATGGTGCCTAGTACTTTTAGAACCATCTTTGCTTGAGTCTTCCTACTGAAAAAAAAGGTCTAGAACCTGTGTTCAAAGGGCCTGTACTCTCTCCGTTGGAAGCTTTACCATCATTGTTGTAGTGTTTACATCTGCTCCTATAAAAACAATATGTTGAGATGGCAATAAGGAAGATTTTTCGTAGTTTATTGTGATCCCTAGACAAGAACAAGGTGTCAGAGTGGTGTCTCTTGCTTCGGTTAGAAGATGCTTGGTGGTGGTGGTGGTGGTGGTGAAGAACCAGTCATCTAGACATGGAAACACTCAGAATCCTAAACATCTCAAGAGAGCCGTAACTAGTGCCATACATTTGGTGAACACTCTGGGGGCTATAGTGAGACCAAAGGGCAGAGCTCAAAACTGGTAGTGACTGGCTCTCAGCCAAAAGCACAGATGACTCCTGGATGGTCAGTCCATTTTTATGTAGTAGCACGCATCCTGGAGGTCTACAGAGCACATCCAATTGCCTTTTCCCAGAAAGGGAAGTATTGAATGCACTGTTAACCATCTTGTTTACAGATTTGTTCAGTCTGCTGAGATCCAGTACGGGTATCCAGTCCCCTTTTTTCTTCAGAACTAAAAAGAGCCTTGAGTAAGTCCTGGATCCTATCTGGTCTGCGGGGACCAGTTAGATGACTTTTTTCTAGCAACTTCTGCATTTCTAGGGTTGCTTGCTTCCTGTGACTAGGTGGAACATCCGGAATGTTTTTTATGCATGGGGCAGGAATAGAAAAGGGTATGAAGTAACCTCTGGATATGATGCTTTGTACCAACCTGCCTTATTTACAGCCAGGCATCTGGGTATAAAGATAACTGAACCCCGGACTGCCTCCAGAGAAGGACAGACAGGCCTCCTTTCAGGAGTGCTGAAAGGGCTTACCAAAGAAGGATTCTCTGTCTCCCTGGTTCTGTGGACCCCTTCTGCTGCGTGGCCGGCGTCTTCCATTATTGCTTCCCCCTTTGCCCCTGGGGGAAGGCTCACCATGAGTGTTTTGAAAAGCTCTCTGGGATTTTAGAAACCACATTTTCCCTCCCTTGTGACCTTTAGAATAAATTCTAGAATGTGTGGAGAAATACTCTCCGTTGGCAGAGAGACTTTTTCTTTCCTGTTCACACCTGGTTAGTCGGTCTTTGACTTTAGGCCCAAACAAGGATGAGCCGAAAGGGGCTTTAACAAAGGATGACTTGAAGGGTTCCACAAAGTTACACAAGCACATCCAGGAAAGTCTCCTAAGGGCAATTCCTGAACCTGCTAACCTACTCGCTTCATTGGCTGCATAAGAAACAAGCCTCATGGATGAGTTTACTACTGAATTTAAGGTAGAGAGCTGGGAGGTCACTATCTGATACCCCGCAGCTACTGAATCCTGGAAAGCATCTCCAAGCTCCTTCAGATCTCTCTGTAATCTGGTAAAATGTGTAAGATAATTCAGGGAGCAGTGTGTAAACGTAGTTGAAGAAAACATGCGCTTCCCATATCTGTCCATCGTACGTGACTCTGCTCAGGGGATGGACAGAAGTGGACATCTCTGACAACTCTTTCTTGGTGGCCGCCTCCGCCAACATAGCATCTACCAGAACACCTTTAGTAAGAAATGTTTCGTCTTCGACAGATGTAATAAATTTATTTGGCCTCCAGGGAAGAAGCTCCACTGAATCTGGAGATTCACACACCTTTCAACAAACTAAATTGATAAGTTCATTGAAAGGCGGAGTCACCCAAGTGGCGGAAGGGAGAGACCCAAAAGCCTTCAGGTAGACAGACTCCTCATCGGAAGGGGTGAGGGGCTTGCAAGCTGCCTCGCTGCTTAAGGATTTCTGGGATGTCTGCAAATGAGAAATCCTCAGAGGGTGACCATGGGGACCCTTCTGACTCATCGAGGTCTGTGTCAGATGTGACAGACTCCTCCGGGAGTCCAAATGCTTCCTCTTACGTAATCTCTTGGGAGGGAGCTCTTCAGAAGGGCATTCTGGAGAGGTTTCGAAAGAGATGGGTTCACCCACTGGGGCATCTAGAGGCTTTTGATATCAATGTCTGAGTGAAATCGGTTTGTGCTGAGATAGACACTGGCACCTTCTGGAGAGGAATCCTACAAGCAAGCCACCTGGAAATCTCACAAATCTACCTGCATCAGAGCCAGTAATCACTCATCTGGTGGATGGATGATGCCTGCAAATTCGGACACACCCTCCCAAGTCAGCTGTTAATGGCTCATATCTTCACGGCTTTCGGCAGACACTTAAATGGAGGAAGGGTGTGAACTCAAGCCTGTGCTAGTCAAAAACAAAGCTACCACATGTGGACACAGGCCATCAAGAGGACATACTAGCCCAAGAGTGAGTGTCGGTACAAAGTCTTGCCTCCACCAGTTTCACCTTCTGATGCTGTTTCACAGCAGAGCTGGCAACATGATTCTGACTCTCCTGCTGGACACTCATGCTAGTGACTCTCAACAACCAGTCATTTTTCAAGCAGAATTGACCAGAGGCAGCTTCTAAGGCAGTCCTTCACTTCTGTTTCTCTAAGCAACAATAACACTAGTGTGAGTCTTATTTAGCTGTCTTTACATAAAGCAACACCTAGATGATCAAGTGCATTATGTACTGCATGCTGGAAGTTAGCCACTACAAAGGTCAAAACAAATATATAAACAGTAGAAAAGAGCTGGAGATAACTGGCATACTGAAGAGATATGGATATGCGTAGTACAGCATTTCATATCATGGCACATCCTAGTAAAGGGTACATCATCACTAACTGCAGGACCTTCAAACAAATATTTAGTAAAAAAAAAAAAAAAAAAAATCAGTCACAATCCCATCAACAAGTGTCACAGATGTTCAATTATTGGTTATGAAGCCAAACAAGTCTTGAACATCCATGTCGTGCCTCATACTGAAGTTGTCCATTATGAAAAGAAAAGTTAAACTGGTTCTATACCAGGTTAGTAAATAATAAAATACATACCCTACTGAACAGCACATACCTGCTCTTCCTAGCAACAGTATTATTCTGGCCCCACACATATAAAGAATTTGACGATCCTTCCAATTCTGCAACAAATAAAATGAGATACCAGTAATGTAAACAGATGCTACAACATTTACTACACCATCTAAGAGCAAAAACTGAACATGATGGCACAGTTGTGCAAGAACTTACCATAACAGATGTTACCGATTATCTGTTGCAATATTAATAACTGATGGCATAATCTGGCAAAGCCGGGCCACCTTCCTCACAAGCTAAGTCCACGGTATGACCCAAACCCCGTGGTGGCAGGTACAAAAGGGCCGTATGAGAGCCATATAACTCAGAACTTGCTTATTCCAGACCAAAGAACTGAAGCAGAAGGACACATCTATTGATTGAAGTATATGTCTTACACACAAAAGGAAAGGAGAAGATCCGCCTTTGCCAAAAAAACACATTACAAGTCCAACCAAAGGGAAGAAGTAATGCAAAACTGATTGCTAGGACATCTACTGCTGTCCGGTTTTTACACGCTAGGACAATCTACTGCTGTCAAGTTTTTACACAACTGTACTATATCTTTCCAAGATCACTGTTGCAGTATTACTACCTGAAGGAGGAGTTCATAGGTGTCCATTAGGCTAATGGCCCTGGAGCCTTTACAAGCCTAGCCCATAGGATTACCCTGGCATCAAGCCACCCGAACTTAGTTCCTAGCGCCTCTGTCGAGTAGAGCCACTGGAGTGATCCCCAGGGTGAATTTCCCATTTCCCATCCACTCAAGATTTCTCTTGAAGAGGGCCAGTGAGGTGCTCTGTTTGACATGTGTGGGAAGTCTATTCCATAGCATGGGTAGTCTCTGGGTTATGAACCTGTCCCTCCAGCATGTTCTGTTGACTATGGTAATGAGGTTGAGGCCTCTGGAGTGTGTGGTGTGGAGGGATTGGAATTTCTTTAGATGTAGCATGGCTTTGTAAGTCAAGCACAGATCGCCTCTAAGTAGGCAATATGAGACACAGAATAGTTGGAGTTTGATCTGTCCATATAGGACAAGTGTTTAAGGCCTAGGATCCTCCTTGTGAAGTACTTTTGCAGCCTCTCCAGTTGTTACAGGTGTCTAGTGAAGTACATGCCAAATGGGGCATTGTACGAGTGGCCTAATGAGGGAAGAGTAGAGGGAGACAATGACCTCTTTCTTCCTAGATGCAAAACCCTTAGTAATGAGATGTGCCACACAGAAAGACTTTCTGACCACAGTGGCAATGTGGTGGTCAAAAGAGAGGTTGCTGTCAACCTGTGTTCCTAGATCTCTTATAACACATTCTGTGTTCAGTGGACTACCATCGATGTGGTAATTCATTGGAACTGTGTTTTTCCCAAAGGGGATGACAAAATTTTTTGGCACTGAGCTTAAGGCCATGGTCATGACACCAGTTGTTGGTCTCAGTGAGGCCTTTCTGTAGGATGTCAACATCACTTGAGGAGTTAGTAATGGCTCCCAACTTGCAATCGTCTGTGAACTTTGTCAGCCAGAGTCCCTTTGTGTTGGCCTGGACTACAGAGAAGTAGATACCAAACAGGAGAGGACCCAGGACAGAACCCTGTGGGACTCCACTTGTGACTGATTAGCATTCTGACTTGGAGTCAGCTACTTTTACACTGGGGGTTCTGTGAGCCAGTTTGCAATCCACGTAGGGGTTGATGCCTAGCTTAGTGAGTTTTTCTATGATTCCTGAGTGAGGAATGGCATCAAAGGTCTTGGCTAGATCAAGGTAGGCTGTATGAGCCACCTTGCCTTCATCCACAGCTCAGGTGACTGACTAAAAAAAATCAACCAGGTTGAGCAGGCATGATCTACCCTTCACAAAACCAAACTGTGGGATTCAGAGTTTGGAGATTCCCCTATATCCTTGTTTATTGGGTCCATAATAACACGTTCCATAGCTTTGCACATCAGACTTGTCAGGCTAATGGAGCGATAGTTCCCAGGGTCTGTAATCGCTCCTCCTTTGTGGAGAGGGATGATTGTTGCAGTGCGCCATTCGGTAGGGACAAAGCCTGAGGTGAGGCTGTGACTGAACCGAGCACACAGGTGAGATGCCAGTTCACTCTGTAGTTCATGTAGAACACAGCCAGGGATATTGTCAGGTCTTATAGAAGTTGTATTCTTGGCCTTGGACAGTGCTGTTTTAACCTGTGCAGCAGTAATACTGGGTGCCTGGCAATCTACTGGTATTGTGCTTGGTCCTTGGGGGGGGGGGGGTGGCATTGAATCTGTTGGCCAGTATATTGGCAATATCTGTTGGCTCGGTATAGGAGATACCATCGTTCAGTACCTCAGAGCAAATCTGGATACTGTTGTGGAGGTTCTTTACCTAACTACAGAAGGTCTTGTGGTTGTCTTTACTATCTGCTGCAATTCTGTTTTCATACCTAGCTTTAGAGAATTTGATGAGTGATCTCAACTTTTTTTGAGGCTGATAAGGGAGTTTTTCCAGTCTTGGGACGTCACCTTATTCCGCATCAGTTTCTTCCTTCTGTTGTAGAGTTTGTTTATGGCAGGGGACCACCAGATTGGCTTCCTTTTTTTGGAGGAGATAGTCTTGGTTCTATTGGGTATGGCAAGATCTGTGTATTTGTGTACGTGTTCGAACAGTGCATTTGTGTATGATTCGGCGGTCATGCAACTATTCACCATCTGCATGGGTGCCATGAAGTTAGCTAGCTCTGTTTTTAGGAGCCCAAAGTTAGCTTTGGAGAAGTTTTTCATGGTGGTTACCCTTGCGGGGGGGAGGGGTTGGGGGGAGGATGTGGATTTCCAAGGAGATTAGTTTGTGGTCAGATCTAACCAGGGAGAAGTTGACTATTGGTGTAGAGCAACAGTCGCCCATGTTAGTAATAACCAGGTCAAGGATGTCGTTACCTTTAGTGGGGGTAAGAACGAGCTGGTCCAGTTAATGGAGGATTATTTGAAGTCGCCCAGTATGAGTGTGCGAGTTTGGACCCTAATATTCTCCAGGATGCTTAGGAACACTGAGCTCAAGTCTTGGGACATGGTTGGGGACCTATAGCAGGCTGCAACCTGAATCGCTGTCTTACCCAATGTTAGCTGCTCCTGAAGTACCTCTGATGCATTATGTTGGGCTACCAGTCTGGAGGTGTGCATATCCTTTATGAATATGGAAACACCACTGCCTTTGGAACTTCAGACCAAGTTCTGGGGCCGAAAGGTGTGGAATGAGTTAAAGCCTGGTAGTGCAGGGGTGCTTTCTGCTGCTTTGAACCAGGTCTCTTAACAGCACAAATGTCGATGTTCTCAATTTTAAGGAGTGCTTTGAGTGAGTGCATTTTCAGATTTAGACTTTTAGCACTGAGCAGCATGACCCTCAGATTGCATTTGTTTGTAGCCATTACGGTGTTAATCTGGTCTTTGGAACGCCATCTAAAAAAGGCACTATAGGGGTGGGAAAGAGCCTTTGCCAGTATCCAGAAGCCCAGTGGTGACAGATGCAGGCCATCTTTGGCAGACCATCAAGGTCTCTCAATCATGTCATCCCAGGCAGACAAGATACTGGATTTCCTTAGAATGACACCAGAAACTTAGCCAATTGTTGAAATCAATTTTCAACTTGTACTGTGGTATCATTCTGGGTGATGGAAGGATGCTGCTCAGGGCTAGGGTCATACCCAGTTGGGCTACATGATATGGGAGCTCCTCCATGTCTCTTCATGAAGTCCAGGGAAGTACGTCTCAGGTCATTCACACCCACATCTACAATGACACAGTCATACTTGCAACCTTTGTTGAGGGACCCAAGTGCGTGCGTTATGTGGTGGATCCTGGCACCTGACAGGCAGATGACTGTTACTTTCTCCTTATTCAACCTAGTGAGTTGGACATCAGTGTGCCTCACCATTGAGGCACCTATGATTAGTGCGTTGGGCATGCTGTTTTGCCTTAGGGGCTTTGGTTGAGTGGCACACTGTTTAGGAGAGTTGTGTGCCTAGTAATTAGTGTTGAGGTGGTCAAGTGAGTTTTGCCTTGGAGGTCTCTGCTGTTTGGGTAGATTTTTATTGAGAGCCTCCGCGAAGGTGGGTGTGTGGTTTGTGTTTTTATGTGAAGGCAGTGCTGGTGTGTGTTTTGAGAAGAGGGCTATGTGTTCCATGTGGTGTGGTGCAAGTGTTGACCTCCTCTTGATCAGCTATTCCAGTCTTGGATGGAGAGCGTGTGGCGTCCAATATGAATATATTTGGATATGTAAGTGCATCTCTCACAAGTCTGAGTGTTGGGGGGTAAGAGGAGAGGGTTGTCAAGCGTACATGAGGCAGTTGCTACATTGTCTCGGGGTGCCCAAGTTCACTTGGTTAATAGGAGAAAGCACAGGGAACTGACCTTTACACGTGCCTAGAGGGGTTGGCATTAACAGGTACTGGAGCCGTTTCCTTGTAGAATGTTTAGTGCTGATAGCACTTGTGTGCTACAATAATTGTAGCAAGAAGTCTGGTAAAGTGCTAGACTAAAGCTAGTAAAAGTGAAGAAGAGGAGAGAACTAGCAGATCTAAGGGAAAAATTGAAGAGCAGACTTTGGCACCACTCAGAAGCTTACAAACAGTCTTGAATACAGCAAGTCAGTATCTGGACTAGACTAGCTACATGAAAGGCGGTAAACAAACAGGCTTTAAAACTAGAAAGTTGAAAGAAATGGAAAAACTGCCCAAACTACCAATAAACTACAATTTCTGGGCCAGAAACCACTTCTCTTGTGGTAGATAGGCTACCTAGTGCTTACCACTCCCCACTGATAAGCTAGTGCTTACCACTCCCCACTGATAAGCTAGAAGGCTTCCCTCCAACACAGAAAGGCTTGGTGGGTTTAGAAGCAATTTTTTTTTTTTTTTTTTACAGAAAAGCGGCTAAAACAGCACTAAAAACAATCCAAGTGTAGTGCCGAGTGTGTACCAATATAAAAGCAAATACAGTTTAAATAAATGCAATATATTCAAACTGTACTCTGAACTGAATTCAATTATTGTTTTATTCAACTCTGAACAGTTAAAAAGTGCCAAAAATTTAATTATCAGCTGAGACGCACACTCAGTCAGAACACAAGGAGATTCTAGCAAAGTTTTTTTTTTTGTAAAGTGGAAAGGAAGAAAGGAGAAACAGAAGATAATTCAAGGTTAAGAACCTAAGTGGGTTGGCCTTCTCAAATGTTCTCTCTGTATTATGTTTGTCCCAGATCAAATTTAATGTAGGGATGGGCAACTGCATAGCCACCAAGTATAAGAAAAATACACCAATAAGGAGGGAAGACGGGAACCTATTACAGCTACTAGCTACACTGTTTTAGGCACTACAGAAATGTTCATCACAGCACAAAAACAGCAATGAGCCACTAAATTAAAGTTTTAAACAGATAAAGAAGCAAGGAAACTCTAGAGAATGTTTTTAACTGCAAACAAATCAGTTACATGATACACTCCTTGGCAGGAAATCAGAACAAACAGATGTTTAACAAATGGATAAAAAATTCATTTAAAACCTTACTTACACACAGTGCTCTGTGTTTTCTAGCAGCAGACGATGGCTGCCAGAAACACAGGAAACTCAAACAAAACAACCAGGCCTGGGTAACAGCAGGCCTCTATCCAGACTATGCTACATGACTAGTACAAAGAAACCTCACAAAAATGCACAGAAAAGCACAGATAAAGCATTCACAAACAGAACATACAACTCTCAGTATGAAAAAGCAGTTTACAGTTAAGTAATTCAGTAAAAATGTAATTGCAGTGATGAAACTATCAATGAAAAATGCAGTTAAAACAGTACACAAATGTAGTAAAACAGTAAAAAAAACTTTATAACAGTGCAAGATGTAGTAGATTAGCTGTATAGCACAATTATAAGCATTAAGAAGTACAATTAAATAAATGTAAGAAATAACTTCTTCTGCTCTTGAGTCTTAGGGAATTTCTGCTTTGTCCCAGTGATGAATCACCACTCCACAGCCTGGCAAAAACTCTTTGGACCGCACTTAAGCTTATCAGAAGGATTAGAGGAAGAAGAAAGTTGTGGTCGAAAAAGTCTTGAAAGATGGAATTGGCAAACTCTGAAAACACATCCAACTTGTGATGCTTGGCGAAACTGTAAACTGAGGACCAAACAGCTATCTCGAGAACAGCTCTTGAAGCCAAACCTTTGAAGGCTCCTGAAGACGCTACTGCCCCAGTGGAATGGACTGACAGAAGTGGGAGAGCTGTTTCTCATTAAAGGAAAAACAGAAATGGCCTTTGGAAATAAAGGAAGAAATGGTTTTCTTAGAAATTGAAGACCCAATCCATGTCCCCCAGTTTTGTACAAGTACAATCTGAGGGTTCCTATCAGTTCGTCAAAACTTCAGCAGTTCGAACACCATATGTTCGAACTGTGAAGTTCAAAATCTTATCGCAAAGCCGTGGAACACCGAATTCTTTCCCAAGGAAAGAATTTGGTGGTCCGTTTCTGTGGCTTTGCTATTTTCAGCACTGTGGAGGAAAGTTACGTGTCAGGTTCATAAGTGTGCGACTGTGTGGACTTTAGGTTAGTGCGAGGGTTAGATGAGTTAGGGCACAGGTGAGGTGGGTGCGCGATTGCGACAGACCTTAGGGTTAGGGCGGGATAAGTGAGTTAGGGCTAGGGCACGGGTCAGGTGAGTGTGCGATAGCGACGGACCTTAGGGTTTGGGTTAAGGTAAGTGGATAGATAGTGTATGTACAGTTTAGTGTAGGATTAGATGTAGGATTTTAAGTGCATGTGTGTAGATTGCTGTTTTTTTGGTGTGCTTGTGTTGTGTGTTTCTTGGAACAGCGATTTTTTTCCCTGGGGGGGGGGGGGGGTCGCTGTTCTAAGCCTTCAATGGTTTTGCACTTCGAGGTTAGAAGTTCGAACATATGGTGTTTCAACTTCTGCCGTTTTGTCAAAGTGATATAGACCCAAATCTGAGCTGTCTATGCATATCCAAATCAGTACATTTCCCCTCGTTTGATGAGGATGAAAGAAGGAAGGTCGACTGGTGAACTGGTTCGTGAAACTGGGCATGAAAGAAGGATTAGCACTAAGAGGAACTGCCATCAAAGCTTGAAGCTCTGAATCTCTTGGTAGAGGTTAAGGGCAACTAACAGGACATTTTTCCAAAGTACAAAGTTTCACGTAAGAGCTAGCAAATGGTTGAAAGGAAACCACAGTCAGTTTTTCCAAACTACAGTTAAGGTCCCAATGAGGAAGAACAGGCTTTCTTAGTGGCCTAATGTGTATGATGCATTTCAAAAACTGCTGGTCCTCAAAACAGAGGGGGATCTAAAGGAAAACAGGCAGACATGGCTTATAAGTGAGCCTTCACAGAAGAGTATGCCAGACCAGAGATGGGCAACTCAAACAAATGAGAGAACTGAAGGAATTCCCATTATAAAAGGATCCCAGTTCTTTTTGCACCACAAAGAAAACCTCTTCCATTTTGAAGCAATGGATTGAAGTAAAACAGTACACACAGCGCATCTTCCATCTGGCCGAAGCATTTAACACAATCCCCTACTCAGGCATAGAAGAAATGCTAAATAAAATGGGAATAACCCCCTATGTCACCTACTAGATTGCCAACTAGCTGACAGAATGCAAGAAATCAAAACAAGCGAAGTTATCTTCTAAATTTGTGTTTGGATACTCCTTCTGGGCCCATCTCATTTGCTCACTCAACTGAGTGCAGTGAGATCAAATTCTGATTTCAGACACTCCTACTGTGTACAAAGAGAGCATCTGGGAAAGAGAACAAAAAAAAAATTTAAGCTCGTTTCCTGCCTTTCCTGTTAAGTGGCCTAGACTGTTTGTAGGCTTCTGAGCCCCCCAAGCCCTTCTGTGTTGGAGGGAAGCCTTCTAGCTTAGTTTTGTTTTATAACTAGCCCGTTTTCTAGTTTCAGCACTCAAATCTGTTTCTTTGACGTCAGCACTTATTCAGAACTCATTGTAAGCACTACATAAGCTGCAAATTACTACAGCACTCAATTTTCCTCACTTGTCTAGAGGGAAGCAGTTTTTAGTACTTAATAAGCACCTATCCAGGCATGTCTAAGGGTCAGCTCCCAGTGATTTCTCCTGTCTACCTGATGAATCTGGGCATCTTGGGGCAATGCAGCAATTGCCTCATGTACACAGACAACCCTCTCCTCCTACCACCCAACACTACAACCTGTGAGAGATGCACTTATATAGCCAAACTGGAAGCAAAGCTATCTTCACCCAAGACTGGAATAGACAGTCAAGAGGAGAAGGTAAACACTTGCACCACACCACACTCATCACATAGTCCCTCAAAACCTACACCACCAAAACACACACATAGAAGCACAAAACACACACCTACATTCGAGAAGGCTCTCAATAAAAACCTGCTTAAGCATCAGGGACATCCAAAGCACAAACGCAAGCAAACTTCACCCCCCAACACAACCCAAATGACACATAGCCCACAAATTCAGTGTGCCACTCAAACACAGCCCATAAGGCATAACAACGTACACAACACTCTAGTCATAGGTGACTCTATAGTCAGGCACACTGATGTTCCACTCACTAGACTAAACAAGGAGAAAGTTACTGTCAGTGTCAGGTGCCAGGATCCACCACATAACACATGCACTCAGGTCACTCCACAATAAGTACAAATACAGTAGTGGTTTGGCGTTCGCAAATACAACAGAACTAAACAAGCCGAAACAAAAACGCCAAAAGCTATGCTGTCATGAGACGCCTAAACAAGTATAAAAGCACTAATCCACAGAAATACCTATTAATCTTCAGAAATAGCTGTAAAAAATGAATCGAAGTTGCCCATAAAATCCAATGTTTATTAAAAACCAAAGAGATGAAAGTTAAGCGCTTTCACCAGTTTCCAGCACTGGCTTCATCAGAACTATTTTTTTTAAAAAACAAACAGTTACAATTTAAATAAACATTTTGGCACCAAAATGTTGCTATTTAAAGGTACATATCCTTAGAACATGAACCTCATTTCTAAATACAAAAATCAGGACAAACACAATTTAACATACAAATAATGTAATAAAAACTGCATTTTCCAAATTTTGTGATTAAAAGGCAGTCTGTTAAAATTAGTAAATGAAAGCTTTATAAAAAATAAGTTTACTATTTGAGCTGTTTACAAACTATCCTAATGTTGCTAATACTGATTTAGTTTATGCAACAATGGTCTAATGGAAATAAAATCATTGAGTCCTGGGGGTGTAGAGGCATTGGTATACAGTTGCCACCACATTTCCTTATAGGATAGCAACTATTTATATAATCACCCCCCTTCGGATCAATATTAATAGTGTCTAAAATCGCAAACTTAAAATTGTGTTTGTCCCCCCATTTTTTTATATGCCTATATAATGCATTTTTTTCCTCTTTCTTTCTTACACTATACATATGGGCATAAATACGCTTATGAAACTGCCTTTCGGTTTTACCTATATAAAACCTGAACAAACAGAACACTTGGCTAAATATATAATAAATTTAGACCTACAGTTTCCTTGTCGGAACCTAATATAAGACCTATTGATGTTATCTAGTGTTATGCCCTCTCCTTCAAATATGGTGCAACACAAGTTGCAACTACCACATTTGTGAGTATGTTTAGGAGAGGGAATGTTGTGTGTTGGACCGCTTTCCAAATATTTCTTTATATTGGGTCCCATTTTGTTAAAAATAGGATGTGGCCCTACAATATCTGCTACATCATGGTCTGCTAAAATGATATTCCAAATAGTTTTCAAGATACCTTTGATCTTAACAAGTGGGCCATATTCCAAAATAAGAAGTTATGTACCTACCATAACGTTCCATGTTAGTTGTCTTCTCTCGCCTTCTTTCTTGCTTGATGGGTTCGGAGCCGATCCCTCGGCTCCGACTCGGCACATGCTAAGCTCGAGAGTCACTTTTACCAGCTCGAGGCAGCCCCATATCCCATGATGCAAGGCGGTAAGTACCCAGATCTCGTTTGTTGACAAAGGGCAATAGCACCAAGCATAAAATACTTCCCAAAGGAAGAAGAAACTTACAGATGGAAAAAGGACCAGGTCTGAATGGTCTTTAGCATAATAGTTTCTTATACAAGGTCTGTCCAGGCCAGGGGCAAGGAGCGAGGGTCGCCAGAAAGAAGGCGAGAGAAGACAACTAACATGGAACGTTATGGTAGGTACATAACTCAATGTTAAGTTGTCAATCTCGCCTTCATTCTTGCTTGATGGGACCGCGTCCCTAGCACCTCTATCCTGGGTGGCTCAATGGAACAAACTCTTGAGGACTGTAGAGCCAAAACTGGCTCTGTCCCTGGAGGCCAAGTCCAATTTGTAATGGGAAACAAAAGTGTGAGGAGTGGCCCAAGTGGCGCTGCACAAATAGTGTCCAAAGGAAGTCTAGCTTGAAAAGCTGTAGAAGTAGCTAAGCTCCTAGTTGAATGTGCTTTAGGTTTTGAGCACAGCTGTTTTCCCCTAGTATAAATTTCAGAGATGACCGAAGAAAGCCATCTGGACAAAGTCACTTTAGAAACAGGAAGGCCTTTTTATTATCCGCATAGGAAACAAAAAGTTGATCAGATTTTCTAAATTTTTTGTTCTGTCCAAATAATATCTAAGTTGACGATGGACATCAAGATAATGTAGCTTTTGTTCAGCTCTATCTGAATGGTTAGGGAAAAACACCGAGATCAATGGATTGATTCAAATTGTTCTTTGAAGCGACCTTAGGTAAAAAGGTTGGGTTAGTTCTCAAAGATACTCTGTCTTTGTGAAAAACCAAATAGGGTCGAACCGAAAGAGCATGAAGTTCAGACACCCTCCTGGCAGATGTAATAGCCACTAGAAATAACGTTTTCCAAGAAAGATATTTCAGGGAACAAGAAACAGCTGGCTCGAAGGGGAAGAATCAAGGATGTCAGCACTAAATTTAGATCCCACTGAGGAGGAGGATTCCTGATTGGAGGTTTTAGTAGGAAAATTCCTTTCAAGAAGGCCCTGCAGAGCCTATGGGACATAATATTATGATCTGCTATCCCGACATGAAAATTGGAAATAGCAGCCAATTGAACTCTGACTGTGGAAGAAGAGGAGCCTGCATGAAAAATCTCTGCTAAGAAGTCCAGAACTGCCTGAACAGGAGCAGTAAAAGGATCAATATTTTGGGCCTTAGCCCAATAAGAGAAACGTTTCCATTTGCTTGTGTAAATCCTCCTGGTAGAGGATTTTAGTGAAACTACTATGATGTCTCTAACTGGGTTAGAGATCAAAGGAAGCCTGGCTAAGGAAGGAAGTGGAGCAACCATGCTGTGAGGTTGAGAGAAGGGATTGACCGGTGCAGCTGACCGGATTGGTGAATCAGAAGATCTGGCACTGGGTCCAGATGCCACGGCTGCACCAAAAGGTGATGATGGAGGGGAACCAAACTTGTCGAGGCCAGTAAGGGGCAATGAGAATCAATTTGGCTCTCAAAGCGGTAGCTTTCTGGATCACCTGAGGGATCAGAGGAAATGGAGGAAGGCATAAAGAAGTCCCTGGGGCCAATCCTGGGTCAGAGCATCTCTGGGGGGATGGCCTGATAGAAGGAAGAGGCTGAGGAAGTCTGGACATTTGCTGTTTTGGGGAGTAGCAAAAAGATCGCAACATGGACGACCCCATTCCAGAAAAATCTCTTCCGCTATAGATTGCTTGAGAGACCACTCGTGAGGCATGAGGATAGCTCTGCTCAATCTGTCCGCTATAATGTTGGTTTTCCCAGGGATATGCGTTGCTACCAGAAACCGATGAGAGGAGATCGCCCATTGCCAAAGTCTGAGCTTCTCGACACAAGGGGTAGGACTTGGTTCCGCCCTGTTTGTTGATATACCAAACTACAGACATGTTGTCTGTGTGGACTGCAATTGTCCCTACAGGAAGAAAGTCGTTGAGGGCTTGCAACGTTAAAAGCACTGCTCTCATCTCCAGGACATTTATGTGCAGATGGTACTCGAGCGGTTGCCACGTCCCATGAACCATCCTGCCCTGATAATGACCCCCACCCGATCAGGGAGGCATCCGTGGTGACAGTGGCTATCGGGGACGGAGGTACAAAGCACCTGCCTTGGTGAACCTGAGACGATGTGATCCACCAAGCAAGATGCTCTTTGCATGTCTGTGTCACCAGAATCTGGTGACGCATTGGAAGTTGCTGGTATGACCACTGTGTGAACAGCATCCACTGAAGAAGGCGCATGTAGAATCGAGCCAGGGGAAGAAGAGTAATGGCCGCAGCCATGAGACCTAATACCTTTAGAACCATTCTGGCCTGTATTTTCTTGATGGCCAGAATGATCCTGACATGAGTCTGAATGTCTGAAACTATTTGTTCTGTAAGGGTAACTGACATCCGAACAGTGTTTAAGTTTGCGCCTATGAAGGTAATAGACTGGCAGGGCGATAAGGATGACTTTTCGAAGTTGATTGAGATGCCCAAATGAGAACAAAGGTCTATTGTGTAATCCCTGGCTTGTATAAGCTGATGCCTGGTGGTGGCTGACAGGAGCCAGTCGTCGAGATACGGAAACACCTGGAATCCTTGACGTCTCAGGTGAGCCGTGACCACTGCCATGCATTTGGTGAACACTCTGGGGGCTGTAGTGAGACCAAAGGGCAGGGCTCTGAACTGGAAATGACTGGACCCCAGCCGAAGCGGAGAAATCTCCTGGGCGTCTGTGAATTTTGATGTGATAGTGCATCCTGAAGATCTATTGAGCACATCCAGTTGTCCTTCTGTAAGAAGGGCAGAATTGACTGAAGAGTGACCATTCGAATCTTGTCTTGCTGACAGACTTGTTGAGTCTGCTGCGATCCAATATTGGTCTCCAGTCTCCCGTCTTTTTGGGGCCCAACAGCAACCTTGAGTAGATTCGGGCTCTGAATGGTCTATTGTAACTGGCTGAATGGCTCTTTTTGCAGTAGTTTTGCGATTTCTGACTCTGCAATCTCCCTTAGACCGGGTGGTACATCTGGAAGGGAACTTGAGGGGAAGGGACTTTCCTCGAAAGGAATTATGTAACCCTTGGATATGATCGACTGTACCCATCTGTCTTGAGTGAGGGAATGCCAGGCTTCTGGGTACAGTGATAATCTTCCCGACTGCCTCCAAGGAGGGACAGCCGGGCAACACCTCAGGGATGCTGAAAGGGCTTGTCAGAGAGAGGCTCCCTGTTTCCCTGGTTCTTGGATCCCTCTGCCTCTAGGCGGCGTCTGTTATTGTTACCCCTCTGCCTCTAGGGGTAAACTGACCACGTGAATCCGGCGTGACTCCTTGGGATTTCTGAACCACATCTTCCCACCCTTCTGTCCTTTGGGATAAGGCCTAGAAGGGGTGGAAAACGGACTCCAACAGCAGAAAGAGTCTTGCCGTCCTGCTCGCACCTGGTCAAGGTTTCCTTCACCTGAGGGCCAAACAAAGCTGACCCATCAAAGGGAGAATTTGTGAAGGGCCTTAAAGGGATCCATAAAATCACATAGCCGCATCCAGGCTTGGCGTCTAAGAGCCACACCTGTGCCTGCGGCTCTACTGCTCCATCCAGCATAAGATATTAGCCGCATGGAGGAGTTTGCAATGGAATTGAGGGTTCCTAGCTGAGAAGCAATTTTTTCTTGAGCCCCTGCAGCTGTAGGATCCTGAACTACTTCTCCCAGCTCCTTCAGGATATCCCTCTGGAGTCTGGTCTATCCATGGTCCTAGAGTCCTTATTAGGAGGATGGACGGGCACGGAAGGATCTGCAAGTTCCTTTTTGGTGGCCGCAGCCACCACCATGGCATCAGCGGGGACACCCTTAGTAAGGAATTGTTTGTCACTAGGGGCAGTGATAAATTTTGAAGGCCTCCTAGGGACTGGCTCTACAGAGTCAGGAGCTGCCCACGCCTTTCGTGCAATAACCTGCATAAGGGGGTCGAAAGGCGGAGACACCCAGGAGGTGGAGGGCCGAGATCCAAACGCCTCTAGGTATACTGACTCATCCTCAGAGGGATTGTTGGTGGGCCAGTTTCCCCTCTGTTTCAGAAGTTCTAGGATGTCAGAGAAGGAGACATCCTCAGAGGGGGATCTAGGGGATCCCTCTGACTCATCAAAGTCAGTATCCGAAGTGACAGACTCGGGGGAGTCTACATGCTTCCTCTTACAAGTCCTCTTCCTAGGAGGATCTCCCGAAACATCAGGAGAATCCTCGGAAGAGGAAATTCCTAATGGGGAAACCTGAGGCGGAGGATCTCTGGGTCCTGTAGCAAGAGAAGTGGCAGAGATGTCAACAGGTACTATAGAGGAAGGAGCTACGGGAACAGACTGCTGACTGATACCAGTGGCCAGTACACTCTTCATCACCTCGAATGCTCCCCTCCCAGGCAGGTCCGAGAGAACCCGCTCCGAAGAGCTAGGAACTCCAGGGACCACCGAAAGGGAAGTCTCCGAGGCAGATGTCGGAGCCGAGCTCACCAAGGCCGAGGCTCCAAGGGGAAGAGCGGGTTCGGACAAGGGTCCGATGCCACTCATCCCCTCGGAGGAGACCATGGAAGCCCGACCACGAATCCCTCTAAGGAAGGTCTCAAGAGGAGATAAGAGTAGAGGCTGAAGGAACAGAAGGGGTATCCGTCCTCCAGCCGTAGCAGTAACCATTCGAAGACTCCAACTCCAAGCTCTGGGGTAGAGTTGAAGGAGGAACTGTAACGGGTGTGGACCAACAGTCGTCTGTTGAGACGGACTGTGTAACATTTGGGCCAGTACCTGTGACTTGAGTAATCTACTGACCACTCTCTCTAGGTCATGATCTGACAACCTGGATGACCTTGAAGATCGGCTCCGATGGCTCCGTTCGAAGAAGAGGTGAAGCCGGGCCGAAAGTATCGGCTCCAAGGAAGGAGACCTCGACCTCTTCCTGGAATGAGCCATCGGAGCCGATACTATAGATCCTGTCGGAGCCGACTTCTCGGGCCGACAGGAAGCCTCGATGTATCGGCTACAGCGGGCGATACAGCCACCAAATAACGGTGTCGAGCCGATCGGGCCGACACCGATGCCTGTGCCACATGGGTGTCCCAACCGATCGGAGCCGACATCGAAGTGGTCAATACAGATTCGGCACCGATAGCCATCGGTGCCGAAGGCTTTGTCAAGCCAGAATCGGCTCCAGCGAGCCGATCTCGACTCAATGCAGTCGGGCCGAGGCCGCAGGCTTAGATACAGAAGCCTGGGCCTTGGAAGGTTTGCTGATTTTGGTGGAGCCGACTTAGCGGAGAGCCCTCCGGCTTAAGAACCTAAGAATCAGCTTATTCTCTCTCCTGCAGGACTCTCTGGCTGAAGGAGTGACAAATAACACAGGAGTCCTGCAGGTGAAGAGGGCCCAGACAATACAGGCAAGAAGTGTGACCGTCTGTCACAGACATCTGCTGACAGCACGAGTCACACTTCTTAAAACCTGAGACCCTCTCCTTTGACATGGTGCTGAAAAACACACACACACACACCAGTCAAAATTAACTTAAACAAAATACCAAAAGGTATTCTATAAAACCAACACACACACCCTAACAGGGGGATGGGATAGGAAAAGATTGACTAACAAAAATTAAAGGAGACAGGGAATTTCTGTCAGAAAGGTACAAAATAAACTTAAAACTATCAATAAAAGGTTTTTACTAAAAGGGGCTTAAATCTCACAAAAGTGAACAACTTACCAGGAGCTGGTAAAAAGAAGACCTCCTAAGCGAAGCGGCAAACGAGATCTGGGTACTTACCGCCTTGCATCATGGGATATGGGGCTGCCTCGAGCTGGTAAAAGTGACTCTCGAGCTTAGCAAGTGCCGAGTCGGAGCCGAGGGATCGGCTCCGAACCCATCAAGCAAGAATGAAGGCGAGATTGACAACTTAACATCACAAGCTTTACTGAAATTTTCTGTACCAGAATGAGTTTCACTGTGTATAGTAATAGCAGGTTTGTTAAAATTATAACCTAACAGTGGTATGTATTTATTTCCCCATTCATCTACAGTCTGCTTGCTCACTTTAGCCATCATATTAATATCATACCCTCTCTGTCCTTAAAAAGGGATGTGATGTAGGCTACTTCCTTCAACATATCCGAATGGGATGAAGTCATCCTGAGAGCTCTTATTAGCTGTCCTTTCATTATATTTGTTAGTAGGTTTTTTAGGATGATTACTTGAATATTCCAAGTAACTATCTGAGAAAGTATTTTTCCTAAATATTCTGGACGGTAGTCCTTTTTCACCTTTGCAAACAAATGTATCTAGGTAGGCTATACCTTCCTGGCTCATGGAATGTGTAAATTTCAAATAGTCACTGCTGAGATTGATATAGTCCAAGAATTGTTCTAACATGTTCTCACTACCATCCCAAAAGATGTAAATGTCATCCAGGAAGCGAGAATAATATTTAATATGTTTAAGATATTTGCTTTGGAACACAGTGGTTTCTTCCCAATCAAGCATAACCAGGTTCGCAAAAATGGGTGCACATGCAGCCCCCATTGCAACGCCCCTGGTTTGCCTGAAAAATTCTCCTTCATAGTATATATAATTGTGTTCCAAAACTAAACTCATTTCCATAATGAGACAAGCCTTGTCCCAATTAAACTCAGCTCACTTTCTGATACTGTTGGCAAAGGCATTCAGACCCTCCTCTTTAGGTATACAAGAGAACAAATCAATCACATCAGTAAACATATGTATTGGGCAATGTTTCAAGAATTCCCACGAATCCTTGACTAAATGGGGAATTTTGACATAAATATGTTTTAACATTGTGTCCACGGCAACCCCTAAATGAAAAGTTTTAGATCTGCTTCCAGAAATAATAGGTCGAAATGGAGGACTATCTATATTTTTATGGACTTTAGGAATTCCTACAAGTGAGGCTGCCACTGAATGTTCTACCTTCAAATAATTATAAGTATCAATAGTAATCCCCTTGTCAATCAAAAATTCTTCAATATGCATATCAATTCTCCTGTATGCTAAATTAATTTCATTCAGTGAAATAACCTCATAATTACCCGACAAATGAAGTATATCATACATTTTGGAAGCATAAACCATGCTGTCATAAATCACTATGCCTCCCCCTTTGTCAGGTTTCATTACATGGATGGTTCTGTCATTTCTAATATTTTTTAATGCTATTGCTTCCTCTTTGGATAGGTTAGAAGTAAATCTTTTCCCACCGACTGTGTTTTGTAATTGATATATTTGCTTAGTAACTGATTTATCATAAACAAAAGTACAGTTTTGTACCTACCATAAATGTAGATGTTCGAAGATCCACATTGCTGCAGTCCTTACACTTGGGTAGTCCGCTGTCCTCGGTCGGCCCGAATATCAAAGTATAAGGCTGACGTCGGTCAAGGCGCATTTGACTGACATCAGGACGTCAGGGTACAAATGCGCATGACCGACGTCATATCCTCAGTCTTTTCTTGCCCCAGATGTCAGAAGACCCTAAAAATAAAGGTCAAAACCAAAAGACAGCAAACCAACAACCAACCACCCTTGCACTAATTATATGTACAATATATACAATATACACAATATTTACAACCCAACCCACACAACCACCTCTAACAACAGAGGGGAAGGAGGGAGGGTAAATTGGACTGCAGCAATGTGGATCTTCGAACATCTACATTTATGGTAGGTACAAAACTGTACTATGTTCTTCATCTCACATTGCTGCAGTCCTTACACTTGGGTAGAATCCCAAAGCAGAGGAAAGGGAGGATGGCCAAACTATAAGGAAGCAGGAGCTGCCAAAATGCCCTGCAAAACAGCAGTGGCAAAACCAGCCCTGGATTTAGAGTAAAGTGGTAGGTGATAATGCTTAGAGAAAGTATGCACTGAACTCCAAGTAGCTGCCTCCAAAATATCCTTGGTTGCCAGCCCCCTCAAAAAAGCTGTCGAAGTGGCAGTAGCCCTAGTGGAATGAGGCCTAATCCCAGCTGGAACCTCCTTGCCATGATGGGAATAACAGAAAGCAATGCAAAACCCAACCCACTTAGAAATAGTTTGTTTTGACATAGGCTTGACCTGAGAATTCAAAGCAAAAGAAACAAATAACTGCTGAGACTGCCTGAACCCTTTAGTTCTGTCCAAATAATATCGCAACTGCCTGTGTACATCTAAAGTGTGCAAAATCTTTTCCCCTTTATTTTGGGGATTTGCATAAAAAGTAGGCAAATGAATAGTTTGGTTTAAAGCCACACTAGAAACCACTTTAGGCATAAAGGAAGGATTAGTACGTAAAGATACCCTATCCTTATGGAAAATTAAGAAAGGCTCAACCGCCATAAGGGCCTGCAATTCAGAAACCCTTCTTGCAGAGGTAATGGCCAACAAAAAGGCAGTCTTCCATGATAAATATTTCAACTCAGAAGTAGCTGCAGGCTCAAAAGGTTGTAGAGTGAGTTTCTCCAACACAAAATTGAGATCCCAAGCAGGAGTAGGAGCTCTACGTGGGGGTCTTATATTCTTTGCCCCTCTAAGAAATTGCTTGAACAAAGGATGGGAAAACAATGGAGGGTCACATTCATAGTGAGCTGAAATTGCTGCAGCATGAACCTTAATAGAAGAGAAAGACAAACCTTTGTCCAGTAACTCAGTAAGATATTGAAGAGCCACACTTAAATTAGGCTCAGAAACATCAAAATCCTTTGCTGCACTCCAAAATAAAAATCTCTTCCATTTATCTGCGTACACTTTCCTTGTACTAGGCCTTCTAGCTTCCAAAATTACATTTAAAACTTGTTGAGGAAGTTGAGACCCTCTATGGTTCAAAACAGAATATGCCAGGCTGTTAGGTGAAGAGAGTGAAGTTTGACATTGAGCAAATGGCTGTCCTCCTGTGACAACAGGTGTGGAATCGAAGGCAAAGGCCATGGAGGCTTCCGTACCAGACTTCTCAGTAATGGGTACCAGTGCTGTCGAGGCCAATCTGGAGCTATTAAAATCATCCTTGGCTTGTCCTGTCTGACCTTTAGAAGTACCTTTGGGAGGAGAAGCAGAGGTGGAAAGGCATACACATGAAGATTGCCCCAATTGAAAGAAAGAGCATCCACCTTCCAAGCTGTGGGATGAAACCTTTTTGTGCAAAACTTTGGCAGCTGATGGTTTAGTGGAGAAGCGAACAGATCTATGTCTGGAGTTCCCCATGACACTGTCAATTTCTGAAATACATGAGGATCCAATTTCCACTCGTGGGGATCCATAATTCGTCTGCTCAACACATCTGCTAAGGAGTTCTGTGCTCCTGGCAGAAACCTTGCCTGAAGATTGAGCTGTAAACTGAGAGCAGTCTCCCACAAAATCATTGCTTGCCTGCATAGAGGATAAGAATGTGTTCCCCTTGCTTGTTGATGTACCACATGACAGTTGTGTTGTCTGTTAGAATCAACACCTGCCCTGGAAGAAGTAAATCCTTGAAAGCTATTAATGCAAACTGGACTGCTAACATCTCCTTCAGATTGATATGTAGATGTTGTAGTCTGGCAGGCCACTTGTCTTGTATCCACTTTCCATTTAGATGAGCTCCCCAAGCTTTGTCTGAGGCATCTGTCGTTAAAATCTGACTCGCCTCTGGCCGGGTCACAGAGAGTCCCTTGTTTAGGTGACATTCCTGAGCCCACCACAAAAATTCCTTTTGAATGCAAGGTATTATTTGAATGACTGTGTCCAGATCCTGGCAGTGCTGTGTCCATACATTTTTGAGATACCATTGCAGCTTCCTCATATGCAGTTTGGCATTGGGAAGCACCAGAATACAAGATGCCATGAACCCTAAGGCTTGAAGGACTGTCCTTGCAGTCAGCCCGGACTGATGAGATAGTTGATGGAAATAAAGGGAAAGATTCTTTTGTTTGTCCGGGGTTAAAAAGGCCATCTGGGATGCTGTATTCAGTCTTACACCCAGAAAGCACATATCCTGAGAGGGTACTAGACTGGACTTTATTTCGTTCACAGAATACCCCAGGCATCTTAGCACTGCTATCACATATTCCAGATGATGAAGAAGCTCTTCCCTTCCTTGAGCCAGAATAAGGCAGTCGTCCAAATAAGGATAGATCTGTATTCCTTTTAGCCTGAAGAAAGCTATGACTGGAGCCAGAACTTTTGTGAACACTCTGGGCGCAGTAGATAAGCCAAAGGGCAATGCAGAGAACTGATAGTGAGAAGTCCCAGCTCGAAAACGCAGATACTTCCTGCAACTTAGTCTGATAGGAACATGAAGGTAAGCCTCCTTGAGATCCAAAGTTACCATCCAATGATCTTTGCCCAACAGAGGTAAAAGCTGTTGTAACGTCAACATTTTGAACTTGGGAATGTCCAGATAAGTGTTGAGGATAGATAAATCCAAAATTGGTCTCCACGTGTTCCCCTTCTTTGGTACTAGGAACAGGCGAGAATAAAATCCTAGGCCCACTTCTGGCATAGGGACCGGCTGTATGGCCCCTATTTGGAGTAACAGAGAAATTTGCTTGTGAGCCTCTATTCTTTGTTGAGGAGGAACGTCTGGCATGCCTTTGAAAGGAGGCAAGGTATGGAAATAAAACCTGTAACCTTGGTGTATGATATCCAATACCCATCTGTCTTGGGTAATTAAACTCCAATTTTCTTTGAAAAGTGCCAACCTTCCTCCTAAAGGTGCTGCCAGGCAGAAGGCTCTGGCAGCTGAAAAGGTAGGTCATTGGGTCTGTTTACGAAAGGAATGACCCCTGCCCTCACCTGAAGACTGTGCAGGAGAACTCCCTGTTCTAGGCCTGAAAGAGCCCTGAGCTCTGCCCCTACCACGTCTAGATCTACCCCTAGACTGGGAATCATAAGAAGGATACGTCCACCCCTTAGTAGGCCAATTTCTACTAAACTTTGGAGGCTGAACCTGCAAAAAATCTTTAACAGTCTGCATAGACTTAGCCTTGTCTTCCATTTTCTTTAAAACTGCCTCAACAGGAGAACCAAACAACACATCAGATTGTAAAGGAGCATCTAAAATCCTTGTTTTAACATGGTCAGATAAATTTTGATCCCTCAGCCAGGCGTGCCTGCGAAGAACTGACCCAGTGGCAGCCACCCTAGGCGAGGCCTGTACAGCATCAAAACCACATTGCAAAGAATGCTTACCCACCTGTTCAGAAACATGTACTAAATCTTGCAACTCTTTACAATCAATACCTTCTGCCAGAGCATCAACCTTAGACTTCAATTGTGAAAGCAGATAGTTTTGGTATTTCAACATGTGAAACTGGCAATTCAAAGCCCTCATAGCTAGAGTGGAAGAAGTATAAACTTTCTTTCCCCATCTATCCAAGGCCCTAGCTTCTTTATCTGCAGGAACTGGATTCTTGACAACAGAAGCCTTAACACCTTTAGGCCCCTGGCTAACAGTTTCTGGGTCCGCCCTAGGACTCTTAAAAAGATACTTATGAGCTTCAGGCACCCTGTAATACCTATCCGTTTTAACAGGAGCAGGGGGCAAAGAATCAGGATTAAGAGAAGCCTCTGTAAAAACATCTTCCACTACATCCAAAACAGGAGGTATAGCCAAAGGCCTATGCTGGGGTAAAAACAAAAATTCCCTAAGCCTTTTCCTGGAATCAGAGAAGTCCTGGCCCTCCCATTTAAAATGCTCCCTCATGGAATGAAGAGTTTCTGAAAAAGAAAAATCCTCAGGAGGAGAAGCAGAAGGAGTAGAATCATCCACATCAGAATCAGAATAAGGAGAGTACTCCTGCAAGTCTTCAGCCGAAGACTCTGAAACATCCGAAGCCTGCTCAAAACTCCCTAGCTCAGGCTCCACCCTAGGTCTCTTATCAGGAGGGGGCAAAGAACCCCTAATCAAAGTGATCAAATCTTCTGCCATTTTAAGCATATGCTTCTTGGGCACAGTTCCTGAAGAACTAGGGGTGACACCAACTGAAGCTAAACCTGGCCTGCCTCTGGGAGAAGCCTTGGAAACAGAAGGAGAGGGCCTAACCACCCTAGGCAGGGAGGGGAGTATAGTAACCTGAGAAGCCCCATCAGCCTGACCTGCCTCCTGAGAGGCCACATCCTGCAATAACAAAGTTTCTCCCTGGGATCCCAAAGCAACCTCCGGTGGAACCACCGGCTCCACCGACACCTCTAAAGAACCGGCGTCCGGTACGGACGGTTCTTCTAACCTAGGCTTAACTGCTTTGTCCTTGCGCTTCTTCGAAGAAGCGGGCGTCGGAGCATCCGACGGCATTTTATAATTGCACCGCTTCCCGAAGACTAGCCTGGCACAATCTAATCTTCTCTTTATAGTGCGCTTATTGAATCTAGCACAAGAGCGACACCCAACAACGTCGTGCTCAGGCCCTAAACAAGGAATACACAAAGTATGGTAGTCTCTATGCGGTATCTGTTTCCCACAAGAAATACAATTATTCACTTTTTCTGACATCCGGTAAACCACTGAGGCAAGAAAAAACTAAAATATTCCCCAACGGGGTACTTAGCCAACTTTGACTCTGTCTGAAACTCCGAAATCGAACAATTTCAGAACGCCAACCGGCACTTGCAACGCTGCTTCTGCATCGGACCATGCGGCAAAAAAGACTGAGGATATGACGTCGGTCATGCGCATTTGTACCCTGACGTCCTGATGTCAGTCAAATGCGCCTTGACCGACGTCAGCCTTATACTTTGATATTCGGGCCGACTGAGGACAGCGGACTACCCAAATGTAAGGACTGCAGCAATGTGAGATGAAGAACATCATGGTGGGATGCATTGGTGGCATAAAATTACTTTTCTTTTTCGGTGAATTAATGCCCGTACTTGGAATCCTTGCTATGTTGTCTGAATTATGAAACAAAACGGCCAAATTCAATTTCCTAACATATAGTTTAACTTCACTTAGGCAGTCCACTAGTCTGAACTTTGTGGTAGGAATATATTTCATATCTTTAGAAAATAATTGAAAGTGTGAGATATTAAGAGTAAGGTCAGTATAGTTATAAATATTAAAGTTTTTGTAACTATTAACTATACCCACTTTAGTGATATCATGAACAGTTGTCGAACTTGAATTATTAGAGGTTTACATAGATTCCTTCTTCCCTAGAATTTTCGGGGGTTTGCATGCCACGCATTCCTTTGATATCCTGGATTTTGGTGTGGATGTTGATTTTTCCACTAATATGATACTGTCACTTGTCCATGTTGGTGTGAATGACCTGAGACGTACCTCCCTGGACTACATGAAGAGAGACATGGAGGAGCTCTCTGATCTTGTATCCCAGGCAGGTATGACCCTAACCCTGAGTAGCATCCTGCCATCACCCAGAATGATACCACAGTACAAGGACAAAATGACCGACTTCAACAATTGGCTAAGCTTCTGGTGTCATTCTAAGGGGATCCAGTATTTGTCTGCCTGGGACGACAGACCACGATGCTTTGCCAGAGATGGCCTGCACCTGTCGCTCTTAGGATTCCGGATACTGGCTACGGCTCTTGCCACCCCTATAGTGCATTTTTTAGGCAAGGTTCAAATGACAAATTCACCACCGTAACAAGTACAAGCAAGCAAAATCTAAGGGTAATGCTACTCAATGCTAGAAGTCTAAACCTCAAAATGCACTCACTCGAGGCACTCCTTAAAATGGAGAACATTGACATCTCTGCAGTGACAGAGACCTGGTTCAAAGCTCCAGAGAGCACCCCTGCATTACCAGGCTACAATTCATACCACACCTTTCGGCCACCTAACCCAGAACGAAGCACTAAAGGCGGAGGCGTGTCCATATTCATTAAGGATATCCACACCTCCAGGCTAGTTGCACAGCATAATGCATCCAAGATTATCCAAGTGCAACTAACTCTGGGTAAGACCGCAAAATTGTAGCTTGCTACAGACCCCCCACCATGCCCCAGGATTCCCACTCCTCATTTCTTGATACACTGGAAAGTATTAGGATACAACCCAACACCCTAATAATGAGCGATTTCAACTACCCCACCATTAACTGGAAAACTACTCATGTACCAACTCTTTTGCTCAACGTTTTCTAGAATTCATAAATTCCAACGTCTTGGATCATCAAGTTATTCACATCCCCACCAGGGCAGCAATATCCTAGACCTGGTCATTACCAACATGGGAAATCAGTGTTCCACACCAGAGGTCAATTCCTCGTTGGTCAGCTCCGACCACAAGCTAATCAGCCTAGACATCCACATCCCACCCCAACCCCCAATTAGGGAAACCATCGTAAAAAACTTCTCCAAAGCCAACTTCACACTTCTTAAGACAGAAGTGGCAAACTTCATGACACCCATGCAGACGGACAATAGAGGTATGACTGCCGAATCCTACACAAATGCACTTTATAAGCACTTACACGAGTGCATGGATCATGCTATCCCTAATAGAACCAAGATGTTATCTTCCAAAAAAAGGAAGCCAATCTGGTGGTCCTCTGCCATAAACAAACTCTACAACAGAAGAAAGAAACTGTTGCAAAAAAAAAAAAAAAGAGTAAAATCCCATGACTGGAGGAACTCCCTGGTCAACCTCAGTAAGAAGCCGAGATCCCTCATAAAATCCTCCAAAGCTAGTTACGAAAACAAAATTGCCACTGACTCTAAAGACAACCACAAAGCATTCTATAGCTATAGGTTCAGTGCTAACTTTACCCCCCTCTCACTCCCTAGAGGGCCCATCTCTATATCGGAAGAATGCAAAGTTCCTATAATCACGGCTGCACAGGTAAACACACTGTCCAAAGCCAAGAACACAGCATCCATGGGACCTGACAATATCCCAGGCTGCGTTCTACACGAACTACAGAATGAACTGGCACCCTACCTAAGTATCATGTTCAATCATAGCCTCACCTCAGGCTTTGTACCCACTGAATGGCGCACCACGACAGTTATCCCACTCCACAAAGGGGGAACCATGACGGACCCCAGGAACTACCGCCCCATTAGCCTGACGAGCCTGGTCTGCAAGACCATGGAACGTATCATCATGGAACTCCTAAACAAAGACATTGGTAATCTCCAAACTATGGACCCTACCCAGTTTGGATTTGTAAAAGGCAGATCATGTCTCCTAAACCTGATTTACTTCTTTGAAGCAGTCACCAAAGCCATAGATGAGGGTAAAATGGTTCACACAGCTTATCTAGATCTCGCCAAGGCTTTCGACACCATCCCCTACTCTGGAATTATAGATAAGCCAACTAAACTTGGCATAAATCCCTATGTCACAAGATGGGTTGCCAACTGGCTCACGGACAGAACCCACACTGTGAAAGTAGCGGATTCCAAATCCGACTTCAGACCAGTGACAAGTGGAGTACCACAGAGTTCAGTCCTGGGTCCTCTCCTGTTTGGTATCTACTTCTCTGAAGTGCAGGCGAACACAGAAGGTCTTTGGCTAACAAAGTTTGCAGATGACTGAAAACTAGGAGCCATAATCGAAACTCCTAACGATGTGGACAAACTACAAAAGGGCCTCACTGAGACAGATACCTGGTGTCAAAGCCATGGCCTGAAGCTCAATGTCAAAAAGTGTATTGTCATCCCCTTTGGTAAAATCTCTGTATCCATTAACTACCACATAGCTGGTAGTCTACTTAATGCCAAAAATGTGATGAGACCTTGGGACACAGGTGGACAGTAGTCTCTCCTTTGATAATCACATCGCCACAGTGGTCAGGAAATCCTTCTACGTGGCTCATCTCATCACAAAAGGATTCTCATCCAGAAAAAAAAGAGGTCATTGTTCCCTTCTACTCATCACTCATTAGACCCATTATAGAGTACAACGCCCCTTTTGGTATGTACCTCACAAGACATCTACAACAACTGGAAAGACCACAGAAATACCTCACAAAGAGGATTCTGGTCTCAAACAGATGCCCTACGCAGACAGTCTCAAAAAACTACAGCTTTACTCCGTAGCATATCGCCTACTCAGGGGCGATCTCTGCCCAACATACAAAGCTATGTCAAACCCAGAGCTGTTGGACATGCTCCACTTAAAGAAATCCCAATCCCTCCAAGCTACATGCTCTAGGGACCTAAACCTTGTCACCACAATAAACAGAACATGCTGGAGGGATAGATTCCTGTCCCAGAGACTTCCCATACTCTGGAACAGACTACCTATGTCAAACAGAGCTCCTCATTAGCACTCTTCAAAAAAAATCTTGATTGGATGGGAAATGGGAAATTTACCCCAGGGATCACTTCTGTGGCTCTGCTCGACAGGGGCACAGGAAAATAATTTTCTTGGGTGGCGAAAGCCAGGGTACATTTTTTGGCTAGGCTTATATAGGCCCTAGGGCCAATAGCCTAGTACCTACCTATGAACCTATGAACCACCATAGACAGACCAGTCGAGATCCTGGGGTTCTGTGCTGGGAAATCTTTTGTTCTGCATCTACTTGCCTGTAGTAAATCTGAAGATGATGCTGGCTAGGAGTAGCCAATGAATCTCCAAATGACAGCCATCCTGCAGAAAAGGTTGTCCCAAATAAATGGTGCTAAAATCGATTGAAACTAAATGTCAAAATTGCATTACTGTATCTTTTGGAAAGTCATCTAACCAAAACTACTACTGGACACTGACCTAATTTTTGACCAACATGATTCCACTGTCATAAGAAAGTCCTTCTATACTGTGCAGCTTATAAACAGAGACTTTTACAGATCTAGGGATGCTGCTGTTGTCCCCCCTTTACTCAGCCCTCACAAGCACAGTGGAGTATAATACCCCCTTTGGCATGTACCTGTCCAGACACATGCCAACTGGCATGCCCACAAAGATACCTTACTAAAAATATACAAGGACTAAATAACATGTACTACATGGGCCAACAAAAAGCCCAGTCACTATACTCTACATCCTGCAGACTGTTAAAAAGGTGATCTGTGTCTGCATGCAAGGCATCCACTAACCCATTACTGATGGATTTAATGCACATCAGCAAGTCAAATGGGATCAGAAATACTCTGTCTAGGGATCTAACCTCTTCGGCAGCATCTACAGAACAATATGGGGTGGGGGGGGGGGTATCCATCGCAGAGGATACCGCTGCTTTGGAACAGATTCCCCATCCACATAAAACAAAGCTCGTCCGTGAATGTATTCAAATACACCCAACTAGAAAAGGCAAATGAGTGAAAGTCCTGATGTGGAATTTGTTTTCTACAATCAAGAGAGATATTAGTTCTAGAACTCATTTAAGTGTGTGCGTACACACACACGAAAAGGAAGTTTTCCCCATTAGGACACATCTTTAAAAAGCACTCTAGTCTTCGGACTAACAGTCTAAAATGTGGATGCTATGGGCTCCGACAACCAGAAAGAGTTGTAAGATGGTACTGGCTGATGTCCCTTATTCCAGGACATCCTGATATCAGGTGCAGGGTATCTTTCTACCCAGCAAGAAGGGAATTAACTACCTCAGCAAGAAATACCCCATGTGATTGTTACAGCAACAATGAAACACAATGATCAAATATTTACCCCAGGACTGTTCCCTGTGCCACAAATGGACACAGGCAGCTTCTAAACGCTTTTCCATGCAACTGTCTCTTTAAATTACCTAAGGTACGATCCGAGTTATTCTCACTAGGGGATAATATACAATCAGCTATGAGATAGACAAGACTAATATAACACAAAATTGAATAGTTTAAATTCAAGCACCAGAAGTGAAAATGGCTAGGCTTAAAATGGCCCACAAGAACAGCTAGCCTAGCACTTACTTATGAACCTATGAAACAAGACTTTCTGGTAGCTGGTTTTATGGCCTACTCTAAGACCTTGAGTACATCCTCAGAAAAGTTAAGCTCAAAATGAATCAAAACTCTTGTCATCCAATGAGTAAACTAAGTTTTGAAGAGGAGGGTGAACGCGAGAGCACTTGTACTGTGCGAATAGGCCCATCCTGTGAGGTAATTTGTGATTATTGCCCCTGGACAGATAGAAGGGGAACCAGTACTATCTTGGCCAAAAGGGCATCACAAGCAAGATTTTTAGTTTGTCCTTCATAACACTGTGAAAGACTCTTGTTAAGTGAAGTGGGGAAAGGAAAGCATTTAAATGGAATATGTTACATATGTTTAAAAAAACCAACTCAGTTTAGAAAAAGTACAGTTTTGTACCTACCATAAATGTAGATGTTCGAGGATCCACATTGCTGCAGTCCTAACCATTGGGTAGTCCGCTGTCCAGTCGGCCCGAATACCAAAGTATATGGCTGACGTCGGTCAAGGCGCATTAGACTGCAGCGTCCAGGTCAGGGGTACTAATTGACCGGCGTCATATCCTCAGTCTTTTCTTGCCCCAGATGTCAGAAGGCCCTAAAAGACAAGGCCCAAAACCAAAACACCAAAAAACCCTGCACCAAACATATACAATATATACAAATGCACAAGAATATAGCCTAACCCACACCACAACCCCTAAACACAGAGGGAAGGAGGGAGGAGTGGACTGCAGCAATGTGGATCCTCGAACATCTACATTTATGGTAGGTACAAAACTGTACTATGTTCTTCATTCCACATTGCTGCAGTCCTAACCATTGGGTAGAATCCCAAAGCAGAGGTAAGGAGGCTGGCAAATCATAAGGAAGCAGGAGCTGTCAACATGCCTTGCAAAATAGCTGTGGCAAAACCAGCCCTAGATTTAGAGTAGAGAGGAAGGTGGTAATGCTTAGAGAAAGTATGCACTGAACTCCAAGTAGCTGCCTCCAAAATATCCTTAGTTGCCACCCCTGAGAAATGCTGTTGAAGTGGCAGTAGCCCTTGTGGAATGAGGCCTAATCCCAGCTGGAATCTCCTTGCCATGATGGGAATAACAAAATGAAATGCAAAACCCAATCCACTTAGAAATAGTTTGCTTAGACACAGGCTTGCCCTGAGAAGTCAAGGCAAAAGAAACAAACAACTGCTGAGACTGCCTGAAATCCTTAGTCCTGCTTAAATAATAACGTAACTGCCTATGTACATCTAAAGTGTGCAAAATCTTTTCTCCCTTGTTTTGGGGATCTGCATAGAAAGTAGGCAAATGAATAGTTTGGTTTAAAGCCACACTAGAAACCACCTTAGGCATAAAGGAAGGATTAGTACGTAATGATACTCTATCCTTATGGAAAATCAAAAAGGGCTCTACTGCCAGAAGGGCCTGCAACTCAGAAACCCTTCTTGCAGAAGTAATGGCCAACAAAAAAAGCAGTCTTCCATGACAAGTATTTTAACTCAGCAGTAGCTCAAAAGGTTTTCCAACACAAAATTGAGATCCCAAGCAGGAGTAGGAGCTCTGGTCTTATATTCTTTGCCCCTCAAAGAAACTGCTTGAACAAAGGATGTGAAAACAATGGTGGGTCACAATCATAGTGAGCTGAAATTGCTGCAGCATGAATTTTAATGGAAGAGAAGGACAAACCTTTGTCCAATAACTCAGTAAGATATTGAAGAGCCACACTCAAATTAGGCTCAGAAATCTCCAAATTCTTTGCTGCACTCAAAATAAAAATCTCTTCCATTTTCATCACACTTTCCTTGTACTAGGTCTTCTGGCTTCCATAATCACATTTAAAACTTGTTGAGGAAGTTGAGACCTGCTGTGTTTCAAAACAGAATATGCCAGGCTGTTAGATGAAGAGATTGAAGCTTGACATTGAGCAGGTGACCGTCCTCTGAGATAACAGGTGTGGAATCAAAGGTAAAGGCCATGGAGGCTTCCTTACCAGACTCCTTAGAAGTGGGTACCAGTGTTGCGAGGCCAATCTGGAGCTATTAGAATCATCCTTGGCTTGTCTTGTCTGATCTTTAGGAGCACCTTTGGGAGAAGAGGCAGAGGTGGAAAGGCATACACATGAAGATTTTTCCAAATGAAAGAAACCACTTTCCAAGCTGTGTGATGAAACCCTTGTGCAAAACTTTGGCAGCTGGTGGTTTAGTGGAGAAGCAAACAGATCTATGTCTACTGTCAATTTCTGAAATACATGAAGATCCAGTTTCCACTCGTGGGGATCCATGATTTGCCTGCTACATCTGCTAAGCAGAAACCTTGCCTGAAGAGTTACTCCCATAAAATCATTGCTTGCCTGCATAGAGGATAAGAATGTGTTCCCCTTGTTTGTTGATGTACCACATGACAGTTGTGTTCTCTGTTAGAATCAACACCTGCCCAGGAAGAAGTAACTCCTTGAAAGCCATCAATGCAAACTGGACTGCTAACATCTCCTTCATGTTGCTATGTAGATGCTGTAGTCTGGCAGGCCACTTGTCTTGTATCCACTTTCCATTTAGATGAGCACCCCAAGCAATGCCCGAGGCATCTGTCGTTAAATCTGACTCTCCTCTGGCCGGGTCACAGAGAGTCCCTTGTTTAGGTGACATTCCTGAGCCCACCACAAAATTTGAATGCAAGGTATTATTTGAATGACAGTGTCCAAATCCTGGCAGTGCTGTGTCCACTTTGAGATACCATTGCAGCTTCCTCATATGCAGTTTTGGCATTGGGAAGCACCAGATACAAGAGATGCCATGAACCCTAAGGCTTGAAGGACTGTCCTTGCAGTCAGCCCGGACTGAAGAGATAGTTGATGGAAGTAATTGGAAAATTCTTTTGTTTGTCCGGGGTTAAAAGGCCATCTGGGCTGCTGTATTCAGTCTCACACCCAGAAAGCACATGTCTTGAGAGGGTACTAGACTCAGAATACCCTAGGCATCTTAGCACTGCTATGACATATTCCAGATGCTGTAGAAGGTCTTCCTTTTCTTGAGCCAGAATCAGGCAGTCGTCCAAGTAAGGATAGATTTGAATTCCTTTCAGCCTGAAGTAAGCTATCACTGGAGCCAGAACCTTTGTGAATACTCTAGTAGATAAGCCAAAGGGCAATGCAGAGAACTGATAATGAGAATTTCCAGCTCGGATACTTCCTGCAACTTAGTCTTATAGGCACATGAAGGTAAGCTTCCTTGAGATCTAAAGTTACCATCCAATGATCTTTGCCCAGCAGAGGTAAAAGCTGTTGTAACGTCAACATCTTGAACTTGGGAATGTCCAGATAAGTGTTGAGGATAGATAAATCCAAAATTGGTCTTCTTTGGAACTAGGAACAGGCGAGAATAAAATCCTAGGCACAGGGACTGGCTGAATAGCCCCTATTTGGAGTAACAAAGAAATTTGCTTGTGAGCCTCTTTCCTTTGTGGACTGGCATGCCTTTGAAAGGGGCAATGTATGGAAATAAAACCTGTAACCGTGGTGAATGATATCCAACACCCATCTGTCTTGAGTGATTAAATCCCAATTTTCTTTGAAAAGAAACAGTCTTCCTCCCAAAGGAGCTGCCAGACGAGAATCTACTGGCAGCAGCATTGGGTCTGCCTCACCAGAAGTCTGAGCAGGTGAACCCCTGTTGAACCTTGAGCTCTGCCCTACCACGTCTAGACCTACCCCTAGATTGGGAATCATAAGCAGGATATGTCCATCCCTTAGTAGGCCAATTTCTACTAAACTGGCTGCACCTGCAAAAATCTTTAACAGTTTGCATAGACTTAGCTTTGTCCTCCATTTTCTTCAAAACTGCTTCCACAGGAGAACCAAATAACACATCAGACTGTAAAGGAGCATCCAAAATCCTAGTCTTAACATGCTCTGCTAAATTCTGATCCCTCAACCAGGCATGCCTAAGAACAGAACTAGTGGCAGCCACCCTCGAGGAGGCCTGCACAGCATCAAAACCACATTGCAAAGAATGCTTACCCACTTGTTCAGACACATGAACTAAATCCAGCAACTCTTTACACTCTATACCTTCCGCCAAAGCATCCACCTTAGATTTCAATTGTGAAAGGAGATAATTTTGATATTTTAGCATGTGAAACTGACAATTCAACGCTCTCATGGCTAAAGTGGAAGAAGTATACACTTTCTTTCCCCACCTATCCAAAGCCCTTGCCTCTATCAGTGGGAACAGGATTTTTAACAACAGAGGCCTTAACACCCTTAGGCCCCTGAGAAACAGTTTCGGGTCTGCCCTAGGACTCTTAAACAGATACTTATGAGCTTCAGGCACCCTATAGTACCTATCAGGCTTAACAGGGCAGGAGGCAAAGAATCAGGGTTCAGGGAAGCCTGCAAAAAACATCTTCCACCACATTCAACACAGGAGGTATAAAGCTAAGGGCCTGCTGGGTAGAAATAAGAATTCCTAAGCCTTTTCCTGGAATCAGAGTAATCTTGGCCTTCCCATTTAAAGTGCTCCCTCATGGAATGCAGAGTCTCTGAAAATGAGAAATCCTCAGGAGGAGAAGCTGTAGGAGTGGAATCATCCACATCAGAATCAGAATAAGGAGGATACTCCTGCAAGTCTTCCACAGAAGACTCAGAAGCCTCTGAACACCGTTCAAAACTCTCAAACTCAGGTTCCACCCTAGGCCTCTTATCAGGAGGGCATAGAGCCTCTAATCATAGTAATTAAATCTTCTGCCATTTTAAGCATATGTTTCTTAGGCACAGAACCTGAAGTGCTAGGAGAAGCCCCCACTGAAGCTGAACTTGGCCTACCTCTCAAAGAAGTTTTGGAAACAGTAGGAGAAGCTCTAACTACCTTCCTCAGCCTGGCCTACCTCCTGAGAGGCACATCCTGTAACAGTAAAGTCTCTGCCTGAGACTCCAAAGAAACTCCTGGCAAAACCTCTGGCTCCACTGAGGGACTGCGGTTCATCAACCCTAGGCTTTGTTGTTTTGTCCTTCAAACACTAACCTGGCACAGTCTAACCGTATACACAAAGTATGGTAATCCCTAATCTGCTTCCCCAAGAAATACAGTTATTCACTTTTTCTGACATCCGGTTAAATACTGAGGCAAGAAAAACAAAATGTTCCCACAGAATACTTAACCAACTTGATTGATTCTGAACTCCGACTTGAAATATTTCAGAGCATGTACACAACTCCGCAAAACTGCTTCGCTGCATCGGACCATCAAAAAAAAGACTGAGATATATGGCGTGGTGCGCATTAGTACCCTGGCCTGGCCTCCTGGCCCTCTAATAATCTTGTGCCCGTTTAAGTACTGGGGCCGACTGGACATTGGACTACACTGGAGTACTTCAGCCGGACTGGACTGCAGCAATGTGGAATGAAGAACATCTAAATTTACATTAAAACTATGACCGAGTGAGGCACTCAACAATGATACAATACAGAACTGTACCCATTTTCAGAGTTTAGTCACTGCAGCTTCACACTTTAGGTTTAACTTGTCGACAAGTATTAAACAGACTAAAAGGACAGGATTATGACTAGTTACAGAATGTACACATGCTCAAGCCAGCCCCTTCGGCCAACTAATCACTAGGCTCCCTTAATTTATGAACAAACGAAAGAAATGAAAAACCCTCCTCTTAAAAAAAACAAAAAACAAAAGATACAATCAACTTTAGAAGGTATGCTATACTACTGCTCTCAGATTAGTGTATAATAGTGGTGTCTCAATCTTTGTTGAGAGCATCAAGCTTCTGCAGTGTACAATGCCCCTTTACCTCAATATAACCACTGAGGCAGTCAACACAGAGTATGAAAGCTATGGGCAAGCATCACCATCCACTGAAAACTGTTCATTAGCACTGATGCTATGTAGGGGACTAAGAGCTGAAAAAAAAAAATAAAAGTCTGAGAGAATCCGCTGAGAAGACAAGGGCAAATTCAACTTACTTGCAGAGAATGTCATGTCTCAAATTACAAATGCATTCTTACCATAGTAACTTATCTGTGAGAATCCCTCTCGAATGGGTGCTTCGCTGGTATTACTTAAATTGCAATTTGACAATTTTACCAAAATCAATCATATGGGGATGTGTGATACAGAAAGGCCATCCAGAATGTCTGTCTGAAAATTAACCAGTTCAAACCACTTGGCTCTAGTAGGGGTCATAGGTCCCTTGTATTCTCTGGAACCAAAAAATGCAAGATAATATCTTGACCTTGTGTGACTTGGTCAAATGTGCTTACAGCTCTCTCTTGAATGAGGATGCCTACTTCTCCTCAACACACTCCTCTGATGAGGTGGACATTGGGTTACAGAAAGAACTACGGCTTTGGGGAGTACAAGTGGACCTTGCAGCTTCTGGACACAATGGTCCTTAATCGATTTATCCTACATGACAACCTTCCACACAAAAAAGAAAGGAAAAGGCCAAACCTGAGCAGTCAGACAAGCTCTCAGGGGTTTTAATTTAACAGCCCTTGAATGGAAGTCACAGAACCCAAAGTTCTGACAGTTATTTCTGCCTCTGGGTAGGAACTAATTATAAATAGGTCACACTGAACCCTCCCAGGTTGTTCATTTCACTGCTGCTAGGCAATCTGTTCATACCACATTTGCTTCAGATTGTCTGTATACAAAATTTCTATTTGGTGTCCGAAATGTGGACATACCCACCCTTGAGATTCTTGCTATCTCACTTTCTTGAAGCTTTTTATGAACGTGTGGCCTGAAATGTCAAAGGAACGGAAAAAGGCATTCAGAAAAGGGATGTTTGAAAATTTCTGGAAAAATGTATTAATTTCCAAAGGCATGTTTGTCTGACGGCGACTAGTACCTGCTACCTTGGCTGATCCATTGGCAGCTTTAGACTGTCAAATAGGGAGGTTAGAAAAAAAATCACAGCTGCTGCTGGGGAAAACAGCTTCACCTTAACCTCTAACTCTTGAGGCAACTGATCCAGCAACTTATAGAATTCACCTGCATCATTATATGCTGGAAATGGAACATTAAAAATCCAATGACCTAAAAGAAAAAGGTGGATGAAGCAAACACTAGTTTCCCACAATGATCTAAAACCCTGAATTCCTTTCTTTTGAGGTGCAGATCATTAAACTCTGGGAACCAAAACTCCTCCATCTGGGAAGTTGCAGTGATAGTGGATTCTAGGACAAGTGACTTTACCAGCATGTCTCAGTTCAGAGGTGGCCAGAAGTGCCAATCTAGCCTTACAGAAATGGCAACCATGATAATGGTGTATCCTTCCACGCCTTCCAGAAAGCCAAAGCCACCTTCCGTGTCCTTCAGAGGTGCACCAAGAATTGTAACAGAGTAACAGAATGCTTCATTTCGAATTTTTTTTCTGGAGTGCCATCCCCTCTTCTTGTGCATTAATGCCAGAATTCCCCCAAAATTGGGGCAGTCTGGAGAGGAAGAATGGGAGGAACCCTCATAAGTATCCTCACCGTCAAGAAATGGAGACTTTATAGGGAAGTCAAAGGGGTGCCCTTTTGCATTCCCACCTCAAGTTCCTTAGTGGGGGAGGAATTTGAAAATAAGGAAGTGGGGAGGGGAGAGCTGACAACATAGACTGGATTTGTGTGAATTTATGCATGCCCACAAATTCTCTATTTCTTAAATTCTACATTCTGGGCCACTGTCGGATGCAACACCTTCACATACTCCGCCACCCTCCAACATGCACAGACAGGATCATGTACCCCTCTCCCACACTCACATGCACACACTATGAAAAACAGTGCATCATTTACACTTGTACTTGATGCGTCTGTCAGTGATTGATTAGTTCATAAAACTTTCAATAACAGCCTACACATATAACATACTTTTTTTTTAACAGGAACAATCCACGGACCTGCTCTGCTCCACAAACAAGCTGGTATCAAGTATGCTATCATTTCTTTTTTTTAGATTGCTGTCACAGGCCACAAATTACCACAGTTCTGCATTACAGGCCACTAATTACCACAGCTCTGCATTACTTGTTCTATTGGAGTCGATATTCCTGGCCAAAATACTGCACCTCTTGCAAAATTTTGCACTTCACCCACCTGTGAAACACATTATTCATTTATTTACCAGGGTAGCACACTGAACTCAATGGACCATTTGCAGGCACAGCCCAGGTGAACAGATCACATAAAAACTTATTTACAGATAAAAGGATACACTTAAAAAAAAAAAAAAAAAATACATGTATAATTACAGATCCAAGAATATGTTAAAGCATTTAGTTCAAGAAGCAGTTAAAATGTGGATGGTAAAAGGGAATTACGCTTAGAAGTTTATGGAGTAAGATATAGCCATAATGAAGATGGCTTATGCTACATGGATAGCAGTATATCATTACATACAGACATATGAAGACCATAGAAAAGGCAAGTGAGAACTCTTGAAGGAAAGAATATTATGGGGAAAAGACAGAAATGGACAGTGAGGCATGCAGATATAGGAGTAGAAAGGGGTGGAAATGTGAGACATGCAAAAATAGGGAGGTAGTATGAATAAGAGGCAGTAAGTGACAGGATGAAGAGGTAAAAAAAGATGAAATAGGGATAAAGGGGTGTGAGAAGGCTGCAGGGTTCAAGTAACGTTCTCGTTTTCTACTGCCATTGGTAACAAGTGGTTATCCATATCTCAAATTCTTCTTGGAGCTCCTCTAGCAAACAGTCAGTTAGCACATCTGCTAAGTACATTTCCTTCCCTAATCTGAATTTCACTTTCAGGTCATACTTCAGAAAATTAGGATCCTCTGCAATCTGTATAAACACTATCTAAATATGCTTTGCATGTTTCCACCTACACTATTTACCTTTGGCATAGTCATGAAATTTCTCTCACGCACACATGCTAAGTTAATTTTGCATGAGAGAATTTTTCTCGTTTATATATTCACCAGAGGCAATTAATCAATTCCCTTGTAGGAGCACAGCTTCTACACTATTCTGACCATCAGTAGCACATACTGAATTATTTTAGCACTGGAACACCTGTAACGAGTTTAAGCATTTCAAAAATCTTTGCTTTTCCTCTTCTCCATTTGTAGGCTACATCTTGCTCTAGGGGCTTTTAACAGTCACAGTTATCACAAATATTACATACAAACTTTTTGAGAGAGTGTTATTTCCTTATAAGTGTCTGTACTGTCACTTGCCTTCTGACTAACATGTGCACAAGTACTCTTACTTTTCTGTAACAGGCATTACTGCCTTTGAAATTAGAACATGACTAAGCATTTCAGCCCCTCATTCTTATTTCACAATTGTTCCTGTTAATTTAAAATTGTGCCATCTCACTCTACTCAGCAGTCCATCAACCATCAACTGCATCATTATCCTCATTCCTGACTCTATACTAACAATCATCAATTAATATTACGTGCCTTCAGTTTCCTATACACCATCCCTTTGGAATTATCTGTGGTGCTGATGATGCACCAAAAATATCTTCCTAACTGCATACCAAGTGTACAAACTTTGAAATGTTCCTCATGTAGCTTTATCTGTCAGAATCCCCAATTCTCATCTAGCACTGAAAATAAGTCTGCATTTAGCACATCTTAAACGTGAGCACCTATCAATTCACTCAGCCCATACAACTGTTAACAGGGCTGTGGATCTGCTTCTGCCCTTAGTGACTCTGTACAGTTTGTCACATGCAGAGAATCTAAAGCTCATCTAAATAATCATTAATTTGTGATCAGCTGTGCTGCTGCTTAGTTGTCGTCTTTCTGCTTTTCCCGGTTAGGGGTCGCCACAGCGGAACTCCTGTCCGCTAATGACTGGCAGTAGATTTTCACGAACGCCGAGGTGCTTAGTAATTGGCATTTTTATAGGAAGAAACGAACAGCTTGTAGGAAAATAACAAGATGATTTAGATTTTGTTTTAACTTTTAAGTTTCATTGTTTGTTGTTAGAAAGGGATAAGCTTTAGACAGGCAAACTCTAGCCATCAAGGGTCTTCGCTGTAAATTCACACAAACTGCAGAGAAGACAATCCAGAAATTAAGTTAATAATCCTGTTTTGGTTTGTGATTTATTGGTCTTTACTGTTAAAATTGCAACTGAGAGTGACAGTGCGCAGAAGCTACTGCATGCATTCTCACACGATATAAAGGAATTCCAGATTTTGTGCTACCCTTCACAACTCGTACAGTCAGAGCAACAACTTCACTGTACTTAATACTTAGTTGTACATTTGTGTGATTTTTCTAACAGTTGACTTCAATTCTCTTCCAATTCTGTGGTAACGGATTCTGATTATTCTTTTCTTTTAGAATACTTTATTTGCAGCTGAATGCGGATTCCTTAAATGAGTATGCTATAAACGATTTACTAAAGCACAAGTATCTTGTACAGTGTACTAAATACTATGTATATTTAAACGTAGAACCTGATAACACTGGGGAGCTGCATTTCTCATGTCAAAGGTTAAATGCTTTGCATATTAGTAGTATATCCAGGCTTATTGATAAACTGCACTTGTGTAAATGAAAAAGCTTGAGAACTGTTATACTAATGACTGGACTGAGGAAATAATCTTAGGAAAACAGCAAACAACACAATCAGGAAAGGAATAGAGACTATTGTAACGAGCACTCAACCCCTACTGAGCAAGATAATACCACTGACTACTTTATAATTCTGGATACAAGTCTTCATCAATCTGAGGATTCAGAGCATGTAGAAAAAAATAAAGAAAGGAAGAAGTTCACAACAAATAAGGAAAAAAAAAAAGAAACTGATAAATATCCATAAAGTAAAGAGTATGCATACTTAAAATGACACTGCTTTATATGCAACATGCAGATTACAGGGAATGATATTTTCTATCAGAAAAAGGAATAATTTTTCCAAAAGAGAAGGTGGGGGGGGGGGGGGCAAGGAGCAGGTGAAAAGGAAGAAATCAACATTAAATGTGGAAGGACCAAAGAACATTACTGCAACAAAGACAGATGTTGAAAAAATGGCTCAAGCTGTTGAGTGTGTAAAGCCAGCTGGATGAGAACTGTATGCTTGCAAATGTAATAATGAAAACAATGGGATTAATGAGACCAACAGTGATGAAGATCTTTCCTAGAAATTGAAGATTTTTCAGATCTGGTCAGAAAAGATATTCTTGTAACTGGAGATTCTGTGACACAGGGAGGAGATGGAATTAGCAGTAATGACCTATGAACACTTCAGCAAGAAAGTACAGTTATGTATTCCTTACATTAAGGATCCCCTGTCAAGGGTACCCCAAAGTCCGGCCAGTATACCAAAGCCTTGGGTTGTAATAGGGATATTGTACGTCATGCGTACACTTTCTGCACACAGCGTAGAGTATAAACGTGACATATGGACATGCCTTCCTCTGAACTGAAAAACCCCAGGAGGAACAGTCCAATGAGAAAGAGGAAAATATGCATCCAGGAGAAAGAACAAGCAGGATGAGGAAGGGAGGGGGAATACTGCAACGGTGAAGAGGACGGCATCTATCACGGTAAGATTTTACACGACTGTACTATGTCCTTCCATATTACTGTTGCAGTATTCCTTACATTAGGGAGTGTACAAAAGCTCAGGAAGAAAGTTGGGATGAGGAGGAAGGTCCAGCAGAGCCTTCAAGAACCACACACATGATAGCCCTGGCAAATCTGGCTCTAGCCCTGGAAACCATATCCAACTTACACTGCCTGGTAAAAATATGGACAGAAGTCCAAGTGTCTGCTTCAAGGATGGAGGTGGTATTCAGTCCTTTGAAAAAAGCACCAGAAGTAGCCACAACCCTGGTAGAATGAGCCTTAACAGAATAACAAAGGCTTTTCCCACGAAAAGTGTAACAAAAGGAAATGGCCTTAGACATACAGGAAGAAACAATTTGCTTAGAAACAGCCAAACCTAAAGATCTAGTATAAAAGGAAACAAAATGTTGCTCAGATTTATAAACAGCTTTAGCCTTATCTAAATAATAGAAGTATTTACGCAAATCCAGGGTAGCCGTGGTGGTGCAGCGGTAGCATTGTCGCCTCGCAGCAAGAGGTTCTCCTGTTCGATTCTCGGCCGGAGCGCCTTCTGTGTGGAGTCTGCATGTCCTCCCCGTGGTCGAGTGGAGTTCGAAAGACATGCGTGCAGGCGTGCCTTCATTGAAGGTTGGGTGTCGGGCTGATACCTTGGCACTATAAAAATTGACTGCCAATCATTAGCGGACCGGAGTTCCGCTATGGCGACCCCTAACCAGGAAAAGCCGAAAGAAAAACAACATTTACGCAAATCCAGGGTGTGAAGACTGCAGGGAAGGGAGAAAAAAGGGCAAATGAATAGATTAAAGACAACTCATTAACCACCTTGCACATAAAAGGATTTGTACAAAGATGCACCCTGTCCCCATGAAAAAAAAAAAAAAACTAAAAAAGGAGGAACAGCCATAAGAGCCTGAAGCTCAAACACCCTTCCAGCTGAAGTAAGGGTCAAAAGAAGAAGAGTCTTCCAAGTACAATGCTGTACAGAAGCCGAAGTTCCAAACTCAAAAGTAGCCCAAGTCAATTTTTCAAGAAAAGTAAAGGACCCAGGAAGGAGGAATAGGCTTCCTGGGAGGCCTTATATGAAGGACACATTTAAGGAATTGTTTGACCTCAAATCTAGAAGTCAAAGGGAGAGTGAAAGGCAGATGAGCAGAAATAGCTGACAGATGGGCTTTAACTGGAGAGTATACCAATCCAGCATTGAACAGGAACTTCCACAGAAACTGAATCCGGGTTATGAGCAAGACACCAAACAGAAAATCTCTCCCATTAAGATAAATAAGATTTCCTGTTAGTAGGTTGCTGGCCTCCTGCAGAAACCCCAAAGCACGTACTCAGAAAAAGGTGCTTAAAAGATCAAAACCTTACCACCCAGGGTGTCACTTGAAGAGTGAAGGGTGGACAAGTGGGGAGAGAAGAGAGACCCCCCTTGTCTTGTGTCACTAGGTCCACCCTGTGAGGTAACTTATGATGACTGCCCTTGGCTAAGGGCAGAAGAGGGAACCAATGCTGTCTGGGCCAAAAAGGAGTCACCAACAAGATTTTAGGGAAGTCTTGTTCTATTTTGAAAAGGACCCCTGGTATGACAGGAAGTGAGAGTGACATCCCCTTCCAAAAGAAAGACAGGGCATCCACCTTCCTAGCCAGAGGACATGGGACTCTGGTGCAAAACAGAGGAAGTTGTCTGTTCAAACGGGAGGCAAAAAAATCTACCAGAGGAGTGCCCCCACTGGTGGACAGTGTCTATAAACGTCCATGTGAAGCATCCAAGTCTGCGTTATGGACCTGCTCAGAATCTACCATAATGTTCTTATCTGAAGGAATATAAAAAGCATGAAGAGTCACCTAAAACTGGAGAGCCAGATCCCAAACCTGAAGAGCTAATCTGCAGGGGGGACCATGCCCCCCCCCCCAAAAAAAAACTTACTGATGTACCACAACACTGCAGTATTGCCTGTAAATATTTTTTAGGGGCCCTGAAGGGAATAGAGAATGGAAGGCCTGAAGGACGAGAAGAGGTCTCATCTTTTATGTTGATATGGGTCCTTATTTTGGCAGAGAGACCCGATACCCTGAACCTTCACAGGGCTGAAGAAGGCTCCCCACCCTGTGTGTGTGACAGCTGAAGAGAGTTCCTGAGCATAGAGTGGAGGCTGAAAAGGCAGCCCCGAGTTAAGGGACAGCTGATGAATCTACCATTGAAACTCTAGCTTGAGGCACAGAAGAGGAACTGGAAAGTCCAAAGGATGTGAATGCTGAAGCCAGACTGACTTTAGGAACCACTGTATGTTTCTCTTATGAATCCTGGCAGGAGGAAGTATAGGAATGGTGGAAGCCATGAATCCCAGAGCCCTCAGACTCCCTGGCTGTAATCAAGAGCAGAGGGAGAATGGAGTGATAGAAAGCAATCAGATTCAAAGCCTTGGGAGGCAGCAGGGAAGCCAGCTTAGGAATGTTCTGGAGCCTGCACCTGAGAAAACCATGATACTGAGGAAGAGTCACAAAGGTTTCTGGAAATTCGCTGTAAACCATAGACCTTGCAGCAGACAAACAGGGTGAAGATACTGAAGTAAAGTCTCTAGAGAGGAAGCCTGAATGAGAAGGTCATCCAGAAAAGGAAAAATCTGTAATCCCCTCATCCTGCAAAAAGTAATCACAGCTGTGAGGCGTTTGGTGGAAACCCTTGGGCAGTAGAGAGGCCAAAGGGCAAAGCAGAGAACTTAAAATGCAAGGAAGAAACAGAAAAATGTAAACATTTCCTGAAATGGGGATGAATAAGAATATGGAGATAGGCATCCTTGAGATCCAGAGAGACTAGGAAAGCCTGAGACAGAAGAGGAAACAAGGTCTGAAGGGATACCATTCTAAAGAAAGGAACCTTCAAAAAGGTGTTGACTTCGGAAAGATCCACAATAGGCCTCCAGATGCCTTCTTTCCTGGGAACCAGAAAAATTATGGAATAAAAATCCCTTCCCGTTATAAAGAGCAGAAACTACTTGGATGGTTCCTTGAGACAAAAGGCTCTGAAGAACATCCGGAAAAGGCAGCTGTTCCTGAAGAAGTTGAGGAATGTCCAAATAAGGGGAAGGGCTTTCCAAGCCATGTAATACCCCTGACGGATGATGGATAGAACCCAAGAATCATGCGTGATCCTTAACCAAATGGGAAGGGACAGGGAAACAGAGAGGAACTTGGTTTAGAAGGGAGGGAAGAAGACAGTCAGACAGAACCCTGCTTTATCTAGAAAAGGAGGCCTCTGAGTTGTAGGGGTCTAGGTAGACAGCAGGAGGAGCCCTTCTAGCACCATTTTTCTCTTTGGGAGGAGGGTGAGACCATCTACGAACAAAGGCAGACTTGGTAGGATAATTCCTCAAATTTGGGAACACGAGAAACAAAAATATACTTTAATTCCTGCAAAGCCTTACCCTTTTCCTGAAGAGATATTCAAAAATCTCAGCAACTGCGAACCAGAGAGATTTTTATTGCCAAGAGGAGCATCCATCAGCTTAGCCTTAATATCACCAGGCAGAGGTTGAAGGCTTAGCCAGGAATATTCCTCCTTAGCAAAGCAACAAAAGCAGCAGCAGCTCCAGAAGAGGTATCAGCTATGTCATAACTACATTTAATGGAATGACAAGCTACTTGAGAAGAGGACCCCAACAAATGGGGGGCTGAAGCCTTCCCCTCAGAATTGGGAAGATCTGAAACAACTTGAAGAACCTGAGAGAGAAGGGGCAAAACATACTTGGTTATATGGGTCTGGTAATTCACAGCCCTAAATGCCAGAGTAGCAGTGTACACCTTCTTACCCAATCTTTCCATGGCTTTGCTTTCCTTGTCAGAGGGAGGCAGCTTAGTAGAAGGTAAAAGCATGGAGAGCTTATCAAAAGAAACAGAAATAACAGGAGGGTCAGCAGAGGGAGTCTTGTACAGAAATTTACAATTAGGCATCTCGTAAAACCCATTATGTTTTTTAGAAGCAGAAGCTTGGGAATCAGGAGCGTGAGAAGCTGCGAAAAAGTGTAACAAAACAGCTAGAACAGGCAGAACAGCAGAGGGTTTAGGAGACTCCATTTGAAGGTCATAAAACCCCCTTCTGAACATCAGAAACCTGGGCATAGTCCCATTTGAAAACTTCCATAATATGGGAAGCAATATCCCAAAAGGAAATCTCCTCAAAAGGAGGATCTGGACTAATACAGTCATCTTTCCCAGAACCATAGTCCAAAGGACAGGGAATCGGGGAGGAACAGACAAAATATTCTTCATCAGAATCTACTTCCTCATCAGAAGAATCCTGCTCTTTAGGCCTCTTAAGGGGAGTAGAAGACTGGGGGTTGTTGGCAGGTGGCAGAAAAACTCTGGGAGGTGGGGTTCAAAGCCATAAGAGCATTAAACAGGCAGTGTCTGAGGCTTAGGAGCAGGGGAAATATGCTTGGTCTTCTTGGACATCAGCCCTAAACACTTTTGTAGAATGTGTGCGTGTGTGTTGTACGTTTAAGAAGCATTTCCAAGGTCTGAAAGTGCATATAAATAGTCAGCAAGTGGCATTTTGACAATCCAGCCAGAGAAATAACATATATGAGAGAAATAACCCTCAATTCTGA